>NC_143134.1:88072500-88223181 GCF_059928025.1 Delphinapterus leucas | reverse complement strand
GCGGCCGCGCTACCCCAGAGCCGTCACTGGAGATGTGGGTACAACGATGACTACTGGGCGCGAGTCAGCTGAGGGGGTGTCTCCGAAGGGACACTTTGAGGAGACAGCTGGGGTGGATCTGGGGTGACGCCCAAAAGGATGGTTGGTCCTGGGTGTTTGAGGGTTCGGTGGATGGCAGAGCTGAAGGGTCAGGACAGGACTGAAGACGAGGTCGGTCCAGAGGGTCGAGGAAGACCGGAGGGTGAGGTTGCGGCGACGAGGGGGAAGGGCGGAAGGGAAGGGGCGCTAAGGGTTGGATAGGTGGGCAAACTGAGGGCTTTTCTCCTAAGGGATCATTTGGAACGCGAGGGCAGTGGGTCTCCGGGACTTCTTCCGATCCCGAAGAGACGTCCTACCTGGTTTCTCGCCTCAGTTTAGTCCTACGGCGTAGGCGGCGGCGTAGTCTCGCGCCCTGCAGGGGTCGTGTTGCAGCCTGGACCAGCAGGAGCCCCCCTTCTCTCAGACAGCTTGGTAACGTCCGGTCCCCCCTGCAGCTGTGGCGCCGATGGTCCGATCTGAATTGCCTTCATGCCGCCCCTCAGGACGGCCAGTGGTTCGGTCCGTTGTGGGCCAGCGGGTGGTCGCCCACCTCCCCGCTCCTGCGGCTACGCGCGCAGCGAGTCACGCGCAGTGCTTTCCCGCGAGGGGAGCGAGCGGCGAGGCTTCAGCCGTGGCCCCGCCTTCTGCGGCGGCGCCCCGCCCCTTCGGGGGTGGTGCCGGGCTAAGCGGGCTGGGGTGTACTGGAACCCGGAGAACCCTCGCCCGCAGCCTAATTGGCCTGTGGAAGGCAGGTACATTTGCGCACCCACCTTAGCCTAATGCCGCGATTCTCTGCCTGACACCGCAGTAGAACCTCTTGGGAAAAACAGAAAAACAAAACTAAAGCCTGACCTCAGCCGAGACCAGTTGAACTGGAAGCACGGGTAGGGTGGAGTAGGGGTGGGATGGTGTCCAGCCTTGATATTTTTAAAAGCACCCCATGCGTAGCCAGGGTTAAAAAGCCCGGTAAAACCTAGAACGGACAAAGACTGTCTCCTTTGGCTAAAAATTTAGTCAGGCTTTTCTGGGTCTGCCCTGGACTTAGGTTGACTTTGGGCTTTCCTCTTTGTCCTTGTAGAATCCAGTTTGAGCAAGGATCTCACTAAATCAGTTTATTGGAAGTTCTCCGCCCTTGGTATCTGACCATCCTTGGTGTCTTATCACCTTGGCCTGCCTTCAGCACGAATTCTGTTGAGTTGGTCTACCAAGAATCCCCCTTACCCCTGATGTTTCTTCTTAGTAACTGCTATGATCATGTCCCTCCAAAATTCAGATGTTGAAATCCTAACCCCCAAAGATTAGTAGGTGGGGCCTGCGGGAGGTGATTAGGTCATGAGGAGCTCGCATGATTAGGATTAATAGTTTTATAGAAGAGATCTCACAGAACTCCCTAGCCCAATCCTCCAGGTGAGGAAGTCTGTGACAAGAGAGCACTTAGCAACCATGCTGGCACCTTGATCTCAGACTTACAGCCTCCAGAACTGTGAGACATTTGTTTATAAGCTACTCAGTCTGTGGTGTTTTTTGTTTGTTTGCTTGCTTGTTTTGTTTTGTTTGGCCGCATCGTGGGGCATGCAGGATCTCCGTCCCCAACCAGGGACCGAACCCGTGACCCCTGCATTTGGAGCACAGAATCTTAACCACTGGACCACCAGTGAAGTCCCTGTGGTGTTTTATTATAGCAGCCAGAGCAGATTAAGGCTGTAATTTTCCACCCACTGACCCCTACCCTGCTCCTTGGCTAATAAATTACCACTTGTCTTTGTTGGGGTCTGAGTTGAACTCAATCTCTCCCCCACTGCAGCACCCATTGCAGTGGTTCCTATAGCTACTCCATAGTCCCTGCCCCCCTCAACTCCCGTAAATAATATCTGCCTTACCATCTTTAACAAGTGTCATGAATAATTTTTACTTTAACGGAACTCATGCACTTCCTGCTCCTAGGCAGGGTGTATGTGGGACACTGAGGACTGTGTTGTCTTCTTCTTCTATCCAAAGAGGGGTGGGGGCAGGTGGTCATTCAACAAATAGTTATTAGAACCTCACTAGGTTCCATCCTCTGTGAAAGAGTTGAGACAGAGAGCCTGTGCTCTTCCAAGACCCAGGCTTGTTGGGTCAAGGAAGCAGATAAATGTCATACTGTGTAATGCACCCTCAGGCTTCACAGAAGGCATGTGAGCTGAGGTTTGAAAAATGAATGGGAGGTAAAGGGTGTGAAGGAATCAGCATGTGCAAAAGAACAGAGGGGCAAAACAACTGATATGATTGAGATGTGGGACGTGATGGAGAGAGCACAGCAGAGATGGTCAGGGGTGTGATAATGAAGAGCCTTCCATGACATGCTAAGGAGTTGGGACTCATCCAATAAGCAGTGGAGAGACACTTTATGTGAAGGCAGGAATGGTAAATCAAATATGAATTTTCAAACTACAATTCTGGGGGCAAAGTGGAGAGGGCTAGGACCAGCCAGGGAGACCAATGGAAAACTGGATGTTTTGCAGTTAAATGGTGCAGGGTGGGGACTTAGCCTAAACTAGGCCAATTGGAATCCCTTCCCTGAAAATTTGGATTTGGGAGAGAAAGAATTACACCCTTACTCATTGTTAGACTTATAATGGAAATTTGAGAGTGCCGAGCGACCATCTTTTACTTGTCAAATGACCTGAGTAGCAGAGAAAACCAGTTTGCTGAGAAGTATCAATCTGTTGCCTAGAGAGAAGTCAAGTCTAGACACAAAGAGACTACTCCCCAGCTTCCTGGGGCCCCCAGCAGCTGGTTCTACTTCTTACTGAGGCGAGCTTGATTGTTGCCCTAGGTTGATGACATATCCTTCTATCCATTCATATAGTCTCATTTTTGGCTTCAGCAAGTGGGGGTTACTTCCTGTTATTTGTGTTAAGGGATAATTTTTCAAAAAGGTAAAATCATGAGTCTTATACAAATATAAAATAAATCTATATTAAACTCACTAATTAACGAGAGAACCAGTAAGACACTAAGACTGGTTCACATGAGTATTTGACTTTTAGAAATGTAAATTCTCTACCAGACAAAATTAATTTGCATCACTGGGAATAGGAATTATTTGCATTGTTATGGGCAAAAATATTTTGCATTATTATCAGTATTTGAACAGATTTGAACTTAAGAAATCTCACTCTAGTTGGAATGTAGATATTGAATTAGAGGAAAGTAAAGAGACCAGTTAGGAGACTGTGGTAATTATGATGAGAAATGGGAGGGTCTGAATTAGGACAGTGGCTGAGGGGTTAGATAAGAGGAGATAGATCTAAGAGAGATTAAGTGTATAGAGTCTATAGCAGTGGTCCCCAACCTTTTTGGCAACAGGGACCAGTTTCGTGGAAGACAGTTTTTCCACGGATGGGGGTGAAGATGGTTTAGGAGGTAATGCGAGCGATGGGGAGCGGCAGATGAAGCTTTGCTCGCTTGCCCACCACTCACCTCCTGCTGTGCGGCCTGGTTCCTAACAGGCCGCAGACCGATACCGGGCTGATCTATAGGACTTAATGATTAATGTGTCATTGGGGGTTGGGGGTAAAGTAGAGTGAACAGTCTAGCATGACTCTCAGGATCCTCCAAACGCTGAGTTTTCTCCAAAACTCTTTGTACATATCTTAGAAGATTTGGAGCTAGAATTACAGGGAAATGTTGGGGCTAGGACAGTGCTCCCTTGTTTCTCTGTTTCTGGCAGTGGTAAATATGGTTATTTCCCCCACAGTTTCTTATAGAAAAAGATGTTAAGGATGAGCCAAATGGTCCCGTGACCTCTCCCTGTTCCTGAGAAGCTGTAGATGAGGAACAAGTATAAGCCTATGTAAGTTGGAATCACCTCTCTGTTTTTGCTATTGGCAGCTGTTCCATCTAGCTCAAGTGAAAAGATCTCATCACCAACCCAACTTCAGAAAACCCCTCATGGGGTGCTCTCCTGGAATGAAACAGTGTCTTGTCTGTTTCCCTTTGGACATCTGCTTTATTCTTCTCTCTATAGACTAGACACATTGGCGTACTTATCTTCATACTTATAGCAAGTCATGGCCACTTTAAAACGGAGGCCTCTCTTCCTGAAACTACATGACCTTTTAGTAACTATTCTCATCACTGACTTAGTTTCTTGGAATTCTAATTCCCAGAGAGAGCAGGTATATTGGGATTATATATCCACTCTTCACCAGTTGTGGCTGGGAGTAGTGGAGTCAACTGGCACAAATATGGGACAACCTAGACCCACCCCATCATCAGGAGCTGTGTGGGAAGAGTCAGTAATCTATGGATTTAGCACCATTGAGTAAGTCAATGGGCTCATTTGATAAACCAGTACCTGCATCTTCTGTAGCCCACCCACAAAGTCCTTTGGTTTTATCTTCAAAATATATCCTCTATTCATCCACTTATTTTTTCACTGCTTCCACCCTAGTCTAAGCCACCACCATTCCATGCCTAGACAACTGTAACTGCCTCCTAAATAGTCTCCCTGATGTCACTTTTGCACTCCTATTGCCCGTAGAATAGCCTGACCAATCTTTTCAAACTGGCTTTAAAGCCCTCCACTGCTTCTCATCAGGCCTATCTAACCACACTCCCCTTTGCTCACCATGTTTTGTCCACACTAGTCTTCTGTTTCTTATATACAAAGCTTGCTCCTGTCTTCAGGACTTTACACTACTTATTCTGCCTGGAATGTCTTTCCATTAGATTTTTGCAAAGCTAGATCCTTCTAGTCACTTAAGTCTCATGTCACATGTTATTTCCTCAGAAAGTCCTTTTCTGACTACCAAATATAAAATTAGCTACCCCTCCCCCCTCACAGCCTCTCACTGTTAAAGCAGCTGTTGCAGTATCTTCATAGCACTTATTATCTGAATGATCTTGTTTACTTTGACATTGGCTATTCTACTAGAACATAAGCTTCATGGTAGCAGAAACCTTTTTTGTTGTCTTTCACCGTATTGGCAGCATCTAGAACAGTGCCCAGACATGGTAGATGCTCAATAAATATTTGTTGTATATGGATGAATGTGATGAAAGGGAGTGTGTGTGTGTGTGTGTGTGTGTGTGTGTGTGTGTAATTGGAACCTTGAAAGAATGGAATGTGTGGGGTCAGTTTAACTATAAAATCATTTTATTTTGTTTTCTACTCTTTTAACCTATTTATGAGACTTTTACTTCATGAATTTTCTGGTCAATTTTAGGTAGCAATCAGTACTTGTTACTTTAAGTTTCACTTGAATAATTAAGATGTCCACACTAATGAAATTATTTTTTAAACTTCTTACTTTAAAATTAAAGCGTTTCCCATCTCTCAGCTTGGCCCTATTGCAGGTGGCCATTGCAGGGCTTAGTAGATGTCTATCATTTCCCACTATCTCTTTCCCATGCCCCAGTTTGCTAATCTTCTTTCTCCAGGGTTTGAGCAGGGTGGAGGGAGAAGAAGGTTCTTACTTGACTAATACTGTCATAAACTAGTTTTAGTGTTTGGCAGGTATCTAAACCTGACAGGAAATTGGGTGTCAGTGAAGGCTCCCAGAGGAAGTGACCAAAGCCACTGAGATTGAAGATCAGATACACATTAGCTAGATAAAGGAAAGAATATATTCTAAGAGGAGAGAACAGAAAGGGCCAAGGCACAGTGGTTTCTGAAGATAATGGAACCTTTGGGGAATTGCAAATAATTTAGTATGTGCAGCAGAAAGTGGCGATGAAGCTGGGGAGGTAGGCAGCACCAAGGCAGGAAAGCTATGATGATTCACTAAAGGACTTTAAACTGGCAAATGACACGATCTGATTTGTATTTTTGAAAAATCACTCTCTGTGGTGTGGATCATGGATTGGAAAAAAGCACAATCAAAGGCAGGGAGACCTGAGAGGAGGATGTTGGCATAATCTAGGCAAGAAACAATGAAATCAATGGGATTGGGAACAAATAGGAAGAGAAAGACTTGAAGACATTTCTAAGACAGAGTATATGGAACTTGGTAACAGAATGGATTGGATTAGAGCAATGGAAGGGAGCTGTCCAGAAAGACTTCCAGTTTTTTGGTTTGAGCTACTGAGTGGTAGTGCTATTCAGGGAAACAAGAAAAATAGTCAAAGAAGCAGATTTAAATATTCTTTCATTATATTTGTTCATTTATTCAGTAGACATTTATTAAAGGCCCATTATATGTTATGAATAGACAAGTAAATCAATGATTACAATGCCCTGTGATAAGTGTCACTGACAGAGGTATACACAGGGGAGCAATTGAATAAACAGGACAGATATATAAAAGTCACACTGAGGAATTAGGGTAAGCTCTTGCAGGAGACAATGCCTAATTTGAGTTTTTAAAAAATTGAGGTAAAATTCTCAGAACATAAAACATTCTCATAACCCTTTTTAAGTATACGATTCACGGGCACTTAGTACATTCACAATGTTGTTCAACCATCACCTCTACTTAGTTCCAAATATTCCGAGTTTTGAAGGGTGACTAGGAATTTGCTTGATGACAAAGGGGGTGAGGGAAAGCATTTTAGGATATGAGAAGAGCATGCTTGACCACATGAAGACCAGAAATAGCATGACTGGAGTGAATGCAGATGGGGGAGAAGTAGAAGACAAGACTAGAGAGGGCCTAATAATAATATGTTCAAATTTTACCTTGATCCTGAAGGCGTGCAAAATTCTTAAAGGGTGCTAAGCTGGGGCTTGACATGATCAAGTTTGCAGTTCAGAAAGATAACTCTGGAAATGGTACTGGTGATACTTTAGATAGGGGAAAGCCAGGAAGATGAGAGGGGAGATTTTATGCAGTAATCCAGGTCAGAGATGATCAAAGTCTAAATGAGGACAATGGTAGTAATAATGGAGGGAAGTGAAAACAGGACATGATGAAGTTGCTGAATTTACATTACTTGATGACTTATTAGACATCAGACTATACAGGAAGAGTATTGTATGATTCCCGTCATTCTGCTTTGGGTGAATGGGATGATGGTAGTGACATCCTGGGGTGAAATTTTGGGGGAAAATGTTTAATACAGGTTGGTGAGTTTCCTGAGATTCAAGTAAGTGAAGGGTCTTAGAGTCAGTTTAATAAATGGATCTGGATCTCAGAAGAGAGATCTAGGAAAGAGAGAGAGTTGAGAATCTTCTTTCTATTGGTAAATAAAGTCATGAGATTAGAAGTTGTCATTCAGGAAAACTATACAAAGAAAAATGAGCAGAGAACCTAGGGCTGAGCTTTGGGAACTAACATTTAAGGTGTGCAAAGAGGATAGAGCTATATGGTTAAAAGATGTGGTCATACTGAGGCCAAGATAGAGTTTAGGAGCAGGGGGAAAAACTGGAATGGAAGTGAAAACGTAGTTGGGGGGGGGGAGGGAAATATTGGTCTCGTTCAAAAGGGGTCTATAGACCAATGATATCGCTTGGCCTAAGTTATTATCACTGGGGCCCTAACAGACAATACAAATCTCTCTACTCGAAAATCAGCAATTTATTACTTATCTATAAACTTGTTAGAAGCAATTTCCCAAGTACATACAATTTCTTCTCAAAATAATTTTATGGAATGAAGACAAATGTTCACCAATTATGGCTTATGTCCCTCAAGAAAAGATTTTTTTAAATCCCCTGCAGTCTCCCCCTCCCAGTTCTGAGGCCTGAAAAGGTATCAGTTCTTGGGTCAAAGGGGTCAAAGAGAAGAGAAGGTGGCAAAATCTTGAGCTGTCCTATCAAGGCAGGAACCACCTCCATTCTTTCTTTGGTCCAGAAACTCTCCTTTAGCTTCTTATGACCGACTTTTCATAGCTGCCTCTTCCTTTTGCTAACCAGGCCCTGAATCCCTCAGATAAACCTGAGAAGGGTACCTGGGTGAATATGTTTGTGGGGAGCCCTGGCAAAATTTATGGTTGCTCTGGGTATGGGAAATAGGGCCCAAACTAAGATTCTTAGGTACTATTTTCTTTTCCCTTCCCCACCTTCCCCCTCTTCACCCATTATTTCCACATTTGCTTGTATGGATTAAAACTTGGAAGGGTTGGTAGAGGGAGGCCTGACATCGCTTTTTCTTGAAATGCTATAACTCTGACAGATGTCTGGGGGCCCTTTACCTTTCCTTGCCTTACCTGGGCATAGCCTTCTAGGGAATGAAGAGGCTGAGCCCCTGGAGTGAGAGTGGAAGAACAGGTTTATGCTGGTTTCCAGGGACTCTAATCTCTCCTTATTAAGTTGTGTGAATACAAGGGAGGAAGAGCAATGACTGACTCCTTTAGGGCTTCCGTAAAGGCCTCTACTTTTTAAAAGGAAAGCTGTTTTTCTTGGACATTTTGGCCCTCATTGTCTTGCCGGAAGTGATGAGGGCCCCAAAGCCCTGTTTGTGGGAGAACGCATAGGCAGAACGTTGAGAGCTTGCATGTTTCCATTTGGTCCGGCTTGGGTGTGGCAGTGGATGTCTCATGCAATGATGAATTCTGTCAATAATCTAAAGCCAAAGCATGGGGGACAGGGTTTTTATCCACAGAGGCAAAGGCAAAGAGGGTCATGAATTATATCTGGGTAGATTCCCTGTTCCACTCACCTTGTCCACACTGACGGGCCAGAATAGTGGTTTGAGAAATTGGTACCCAATCACAGGCAACATACAGAGGACCACACTGAGGACAATACTCAGCCACATTTGCGGCAGGTTCAGAGTGTTCCTGGCCACACCTGTAAACAATGAGCCAGAAGGGAAAGGCAGAACCAGAGCCTAGAGGAAGGGGGCTGTCAGCCAGAACTTAGGTCTATCTCTTCAGTCCAAAGAAAGAAGTTATTGATTTGGAGGCAGTTAGTCTCCTGAGAAATAATATAAATGTGAAAGGATTGCACTGAGGTTAGGTCCTTGGTGCAGCCAAAGTCACTGTGAATTCACATGCCTTTGTCTCCCTCTAAAGGCCGGGCAGGGCAGGAGAGGTGGGGGTAGGTTATAGGAATCCTAGAGCATTGGCCTGGACACAAAAATGCGATAGAGGGTTTTGGAAGGGAAAAATGAGTGGCTTGACAAGAGGTAGAAGCCAGCTACATCTACACATCTACTCTGTATTTTGTCCTCATCACAGTGGAGATGAGAGAGAGGGAAATTAATGTGGGAGATAAGAAGGCAGTATGCCACAGTAGAAAGGACATTGGACTGGGAACCAGGAGACCTAGATTTGAGTCATTTTTTAAAAACCTCCAGTCTCTAAAATGGTGTAATAATCCTTGCCCTGTCTATCTCACAGGATGCTTGTAGAGACCAAATTAGGTAAGAAGCTTAAAAATATCTTAGAGACTCTAATGAGGTAAAATATTTCACCTAGCTAGATTTTGAGTCCTTTTAGGGCTGAGACCATGTCATAATCATATATATATATATATGATATATATATGACAGAGCCTAACACATAGTAATAGCTGCTCAGTAAACATTTATTGAACAAATGTACTTGGTTCACGCTACCACCCCCAGCCCCAGCCCCTTGCCACAGACTGGGCAGAATCTTACCTAGGAACTGGAAGATGTTGGGGAACATTAGGCACAAGCCATCACTGTACAGGAAGAATAAGATGCAAAAGTAGAAACCCAGGCTACCCCAGGTGAAGATGTGGCTTATCATTGTCCAGTAGGTTGTCTCCAGGGCAATCTGAAAAGCACCCTCTTATGTTCATTAGTCTACAACCTGGGACCTGTCAGCCGCCTCCCTTCTCCAATTTTGTAAAGGAAGATGCTCCCTTCCCACCTTCCCCCCCTCCTTCCCTTCCTCTCTTCCAGACAGGCTCCCCACCCAATCCCCTTACCCCACCACTGGCCACACCTGCACTGTGACCACGCAGAGCAAGGAGGTCTGCACTATCATGGAGAAGGACTGGTAGTCGGAGATTTCCTTCCCATCACTGCGCACTGAATTGTAAACGGTCCCCATAGGGATAAAGAACAACACTAAGGAACTGTAGATCCCATGCATCAAACACTTCACAAATTCCTTCTTGTTGAAATAGAGGTTGTGCTGGCCTGGCTCATACAGCTCTGGGAAACGTAGGCTCCATGTTTCATTCACATCCTGGAAGCACCAGAGGGTAAGAAGGAAGGCTCAGGGTCTCTCCATAGAAGATCCCATTTCTAACAGACTAGAGGCTTCTCCCCTTACTGAGTCTGCTGTTAGGCTGCCTAGGAGTTTCCTCATGGATTACTTGAGAAGTGGAACCAGAGAACAGAGCAGTGACCACAGACCCTTCCTAAAGTCCTACTCTCCAGGCAAGGATATATGTGGTGGAAGAAAGCTAGAAGGGCAAGATGCGGAGTTAAGAAAGGGGGCAATTAGGATTGGGAATAGCTGAAGGGAGGACTGGAGCTTGGGATGGGGAAGGCAATTGGGACATGAGTCCCCAGTTTTCAGTGTTCCTTTAGTTGAGTATCCTTTGTGTCAAAAGCCAGTTGGAAGAAAGTGGGAAGCCAATGGAGACAAGTTAGTCCCTTAGAGGTATGTGTGTTCTGTGATGTGATGCTGCTCCCATTCCCATAGCTACTGGGAATTCAGGTGAGGGGATTCTCTGCGTGGGTGACATTGGATCATCTTTATCTGCTAAATCCGAAACTTTGGATAACAAAGCTGGAGGCTTGTTTTGAGATGTTGTGGATCCCTAGAGTTAGACCATTGAAGCTGGATAGGACTGTTGAATGACATAATTCACCCCCCTTGTTGCTCTGAGGCTGTCAGCTACTTTACGGAGAATTTCCCTTCCTACCCCGATGGAGACCAGGAACCATGATCCCATGATGTCTTCTTTCAGCTATCTTATTCCTCTTTGGAGGTCCCTTTTCTATTCCATGTGCCCAGGACTGGAGATTGGGTAGAAGAGGAGGGAGAGGTAGGGCACCAGGACCCTCAATGCCCAGGGAATTTCTGAGAGGGCTAAATGGTATCCCCTAGGCTGACTCCCTATGATTCAAGGCATCATACCCCTACTCCCATGTTTGGCCTTCAGGATTCCCACCTAGGCCTCCCTGAATTGGCTTATCTCATTATCTCTCTATGGGTCGCTCCTTTCTTGAAGCCCCTTGCTTTACCTAGTCCTGCACCAATAACTCTATTTCCTTTCACTTTTGTACACACTCGATTTACTGTGCAGCACAATTTCTGTGTTTCTCTCTACAAAGATAAAATTCACACAGGAAAACCTGGATTTCTACAACTGATGTTTATTCTCTGTGGCAGAGGATTCTTTACTTTATCCAATGATACCTCTGTAGGTGATCAGCTCCCTCCCTTGCTCTATAAACTATTCCATTTACATTTGACTTTGTAGAGCTTGGCTATTGCTGTCCTCCTCACTCCTGGGAATACTCTTCAAGGGCCCAGGGGCTTCAGCCCTAAGAGGCTTGCTGCTGGTCTTACCTGGTCAAACAGACTCAAGCCCAGGACAGGGAGGGAGGTGTAGACCAGGTTGTAGAAAGTGATAAACCAGGTATCATAAACTGTCTGGAAGAATACCAAGGAGATTTCTTAGGCTCTTCTCTTCTCCAAAGTCTCAGTTCCACCTCCCAGGTCCAAGAGAAGCCCTTCTGCCCTCCACCTACCCATCACCATACTAACCTAGAGCAGGATTTGGATTTCCGAAATCTGACTGAGAAGGCTGACCCCAGACTCTGTTTGGTCCCTGGGTCCCAGGCTGGGGTAAGCCCACATCAAACTTGTTTGTGGCAAACCTGACAAGACTGATTTAGACCAACCCCGCCATGACCTGTACTGCTCCTCCCTACACAGAAAGGACCCTGAGTGGCTGCTAGGGAATGCTAGGTGTAGCCCTGCACTCCCAGGCATGTAAGCCTCTGGGTTCTTTATCTGCTTTATGGCATTCAGTAGTTTCTATAACCCTGGACATTTTCTAACACTGGTAAGCAGAATAGACCCGATGACCCTTCCCCAGCTGGGTGCTTCATTCTGGGCCTAAGAGAGGGCTCCTTTCTTTACTAACCACAAGAGGTCAGCAGTAACACATATATACACATACACCTCCCACAAACCGGACTGGCTTTGTTAGACACTAGGGGTAGACAAGCCTACTATTGTCTGCTGACTGGTCTGTTTCCCCTGGAGCCCAAGGTAACAAAGGTAGTAGAGATCTCCCAAGATAATCATTCCTGAGATTGTTTCTCTTTGGGAATCCTTGAGAGACTCCTGAAAAACTTCTCATAGGAAAAGGGACCTCTCGTAGAGCATCAACATCCAAGTGTCACCTTTCCCCACTTCTGTGGGGGAGGCTTCATATTCATTAGAGCAAAGATAGGGTGTGTTTGGCAGTGTGATATGTCTGGGTGAGGAAGGAGAAGTAAAGGGAAGCTGTGTTTCCAAGTATGGCTACAGGTAAATGCCAGAACCAGTCTGTCTGGCAAGACCCAAAGGCCCCTTGAGACTTAGCCTGTTCCATAAAGATTACTCTGGACCCTAAAAACCCTCCCAGATCCAGGAATCTCACCCCCACCCCCATTAAATATGTTTGGAAATTCTAGGTCTCTGTGTCATGGAAAAGATGAAAATATCTCATGGGAGAGTTCTGTTGGTAGGAGTCAAGGCCAAGTCAGAGCCAGGACAGAAAAGTTAGTGTTTCGAAATCTAAGGTTAAGTGTAGGGTTAGGAGATGGGATCATCATGGGTGAGGAGTTTAATGGATAGATGACAGCATGTCATACACACATCTCTAGAGGAGAAAAAGGGTCTGAACTGGTTGAAGTGGGGGGTGATTAGAAAAGACCCAGTTGACGAGAGTGGGGAATGCCACTTGACTTCCTACCTGTGCAGAGAACCCGCTGTAGAAGGCATACCAGAAGTGCACCAGAGTGAAGGCAAAGTTTTTGTAAAAGAAGTAGCTGAGAAACTTGCACATGCGATTATAGGACCAGCGGCCATGGACCAAGAGTAGACGCTGAAGATAGCGGAACTGGGAGAAGGCGTAGTCGCTGTTGAGCATGGCCTGCATTCCCTCCTGGCCATTGATGCCGACTCCAATGTGGGCAGCTGCAAAGAAACCCCAGAAACTTCTCAGCCACAGAGCTTGTCTTCTGGGCTCCCGGCCTGGGAAGTGTAAAAGGAAGGCTGAGATCATGTTGCATAAGCCCCTTATTTTACATTTGAAAAACACTGGTAGGCCCAGCTCAAGGTGGCACTTACTTATGGAGTCTTTTCTCCTTAGTGGATTGCCCCTCCCCCACAAGTCAGACAACAACTCCTTCATCTGCACTTTGTTTCGGATGCTGCCACTCAAGAATGCCACGTACAGCTAGTACTAGAAAACTGTCCTTGATGGTTTTGCACCTACTATAGCCATCTGGGCTCTTCCCTACTGCCCAGATGCTGAGGTAAAAATTCCTTGTTATCTCTCGAAGCCACTTAAATCAATTAAAGATGCAGGATGAATGTCAACCTAACATAGTTTTTAATTACCTAAGTTTATCTAAGGAGCCAAAATCCAACTGTTGGGAGGAATACGTGATGCACATACTTTGTTAGTAAGAAACGAGTTCTTCAGGAAGCTTAAGGTGACTTTTTCTGGATAAAGCAAGGATTATGCTTGATGGAAGGTAAGACTTAAGTTTCTAAAAGTTTTAATCAGTCTGTTGTAATATAGGCCAAATTCTTTGATCTTCTGGTATATACCTATTACATTGCTTAACAGAATAATTGAAACCTCTAAGGCTCTAAAAGCCAATGAAGTTCTAGAAAGTGGGGAAAAGAGCAAGAACACTTCCTAGTATTGAAGCCGAGGCTGGAATATCTGCTAGTGTTTCCAGTACGGGGAGAGAGCTTGGACTAGAGGACCCCTAGATGTTATCCATATCTCACAGAACCACAAGTTGCTGGAGGCTAACAACATTCAGCTGAAATTAGCACCAGTTTCAGCCATTTGCTTCTGTTGGTCCGAAGCATCAGTAAGTTTGCTATTCTTCTCCAGCCAGGGGAGTCAGGGCAAGCTCTTGGGAATATTGCCTCAGAGAGGAAAAGATCCCTGCATCAGGCCGCACAGCTAATTCCCTGGTTGGGCAGCCCTGTAGTCTGTCTAACACTGCTCAGCTCTACAGCCTTCAAAAAAGGAACAGACCACGACTCCTGCCCAGGGGTCCTTTCTGTGGGCTTCGATGCCATCTCAGAAAGATGGCGTTGTAGTTGCACAGCCTGTTGTTCTGTGAATATGCACACGTGTTCTTATTGGAGCCATGGGTATCTGAGTGTGTGTGAGTGTTAACGTACATGAATCTGAATGTGTGTGCATGACTGTGGATGTGGGCTGGTGTAATGATGTGTAAACAAGTGGGAACTGAGGTGTAGAGGAACACGAATGAAGCTGCAAAACGCTATAAATGTACAATACATATGATATGCAGGAGAGTGAGCCAGCAACACGGTGCCACCCAGATCAGTTTTGCCCATGGAAGAAGGGAAGAGCAAGTGCGTGGCTAGGCACTACAGCCCCCCCACCCCTCACATGCCTTTGATCATGCTGACGTCATTGGCCCCATCCCCGATGGCCAGTGTCACCGCCTTCTTGTACCTCTTCACCAGCTCTACCACCTGGGCCTTCTGAAGGGGTGTCATCCGGCAGCAGATCACTCCCTTGCACATGCACGCCGTTCGCAGCAGTTCCAACTCCAGGTTCCCTTCTAGAGCATGGGCCTGCAGCACCAGGACACACCCATATTCCAGGCTGCCCCAAAAGACTCTTGGGACAAAACCTTCCTAGGCCCTCTCCTTCCCCTCCATACTCCCCTGTCAGGCAGAGCTTCTCCCCAGGTGCTCCACTCCCAAGGGCAGCCAAGCCCCCAAGTCAGTTCTAGGCATCCTGACCCAGCCTCCAGTGGAAAACCAGTGAGGGTCTCTCACTGGGTCAAATCAATTGACTGGGTTATAAGGCCAAGTGATTTTTTGGAGGACCTGGTTCTGCTCACTTCCCCCCTTCCCCTATGTGATGGGCCACATCAGTAGTGAAGAATTTGGATAAGAAAGGACTATACCCTTGGCTTCTCTTTCCTCATTATTCTTGCCTAGAGAAGGCTGGGGAAAGGTGTCTGACAGGCAAGGGCACCTGAAGGAAGGGGGAATAGGGTAACTCATGGAATAGCAAAAGGATCTTGAAATTTCCCTGAAGTGGGTTGGACCTAGGAAAAAAGTTCCTTGGAAGAAGAGAACAGAGTTGTAGGTCTGTGTTGCCCACCAGACTGTAGCCATTGATGATCAAGCCGTAGTTGCCATTGGGCATCTCCTCGGGTATTTTGAAGGGCATTCGGGGATTTGTGGTGAGGTAACTGTTTACCGGGTCTGATTCCAGTAGAGACTCAGGTTTCATCTTTTCCCTTGCTGACCTGAAAGCCAAGAGTAAAGGTTAGTGTCTGACCTGAAGCCCCAGAGCATAGGAAGGAAAATGTGTCCTCTGCAGAGCACCTCCCAGGGCCTCATACTCAACTGCTTTCCGAGACCTGCCACTGCCTTAGGTCCCAGACCATCTACATACAACACTTCTCCACCCCCACACTCCAACTCCTTGAGCCCTAATGCTTCTTCACAAAATTCTCTCGAATATTTTAGGTTTTTTTGTTTTTCCCTCCCCCATTTCTTCTCTGTTCCTTCTGGTAATGTAGGAGCCATACTGGGTGAAGTGATGCGTGGGAAATCTTGGTTCCAGGGACAGGCTGTGGCAGCTCTCCCATCGTACCTGAGCTCTTGCCGAACAGTCTCATCATCCTTGCCTTCCACGATAAACATCCCATCCATTTCATCCTCAAATATGTTACAGGCATAGGCAATGTTCACAGCAGTCTCTGCAGGGCAAGGGGGAACACAGGTCGCATTTTGGCTGGAACAGGGTCTTTACAGTGTACAGGTACAAAGGCACTAAACAGTGGCCTGCAGAGCCCATATGTCCATATTTGCCATGGATGCAGTCAAAGTGTGTTTTTCGTGAGCCAGTGGAGACTATATTCAAACATCCAGAGGAAAATGTCTACCTGGTACAGACTTGCAAGTTATTTATCAATAACTAGGATCATTCTGGCTTAGCTTTCTCCACAAAGCCTTCCCTTATTTCTTAAAGCAATTCCTGTCTGTATTCACTTCCGGCAATCTGGGTATATTTCCTTGAACAGCACTGTGCCTGTTTCTATGCTAGATTTTATGGGGGACTGAGATATGTTTAGGTTGTAGTCTTTCTTTTGCATCAAGAAATCTTGAATTTGGAATAAAGTCATACTAAGGAAAACAATTTTTTTTAATTAAGTCCTCAACCTTGGCTACAAGTAGTATCAAAATTCAGAGGAGAGATTGCAATTGTCTTAGAAAGTTTCTTATAGCAAGGCCTTAAAGGATGAGTAAGATTTGTTTAGGGGGAAAAAGAATTTCAAATGGGGAAACAATCCAAACAGAGGGCATAGAATAGGAATTGGTTCGGGACATAATGAAGATATGGTCACATTATAATGGAGATAAGGATGTGTAGGTAGCAACAGATTATCAAGGTCTTGAAGCCCAGACAGTGGAGTCCGACTTTACCATGTGAAGTTGCTGTAGGTACCTGAGTAGAGGAGTAACGTCACAAAAGCAGTATTTTAGGAAGGTTAAACTGATGGTTTAATGTAGGCTATATTGAAATTAATAAGGTCAAGAGACAGATCAGTTCAGAAGTTTTTGCAGAAGTACAGCCAACAGGGGACAAAGGCTAAACTAGGGTGGTGGCATAGTTAAGAGGATTTTCAGAAGAATTAGTGGAACATGGTAAGACAGTAAATCTTTGGGACAACAGAGAGGGTATAGTCAAAGACAACCCTAAAAGTTTTTAGCTTGTGAGTTCCTGGATGACAGAGGCCATGTCTGACTGATTCATCTCTGTGTTCTCCATGCCTAATACGGTATCTGGCATAAAGTACTATATATGCTTAGCAAATTATATGCAAGACTGGGAGTGAAGGTGTCCTCTAAGGACTTGACCTGGGTTATAAGGTATTTGTCAAATAAATGGCTAAGAAAAAAAGGAAATGAAAAAGAAAAAGAAGAAATGGCTAAGGTGGACAGGGAAGAGGATTGGTCAGGCAAGGAGCTCCCCTTTACCTTGCTTATCTCCAGTTAAAACCCAGATTTTAATTTTGGCTTTGTTCAGGGTGATGATGGTCTCAGGTACTCCATCCTGCAGCTTGTCGTCTATGGCTGTGGCCCCTAACAGCTTTGAACAGAAATATCAGTGAGTGAGGCAAAGGAAGAGGCTCATTGCCTTTAGTGGTACCCAACAACCCGACTGGCACCTCAGCATCCTCCTTAGTAAGCTGGCTGTGTCCTGGCACGAGGACCCCAATGGTATAAAACTCACTACACTCTGCCCCTCAACAGACAGCTTTACAACCACACACTGAAATCAAATTTAGAAACACAGAATATAAGGAACCAAAGAGGGAAAAGACTTGCCCAAGTCGTACATGAAGCTTTGTGCCACTTCTAAATCCTCTGTTTCTCAACACACTCTCACTTCTCCATTGCTTCATAGCACGTTTCCTGGCTTTGGTCTCCAAAAGCAGTGGGTCCCAGACAAGGGATCCCCAAATCCAACTCCAGTTTTTCTTTCAACTCTAAAAGGGCTTGGGTGAACTTCATTTGTTTGTACCTACTGAGGGCCTCTAAGGTTTTCAAGGCCTTTCCCACACTACATTGAAAGTATGTTGGTCCAACACCATGCTGTCTCTCAGTGATACCCTAATAGTACCAACTGACCACAGGGACGGTCACCGGCACTGGGTCTGAGGAACTAACAGCCGGACAAACTACTGACTGATTTCTGCTAGGCCTCTAAAAGGACAGACTAGAAATACTAACCACAGAACTGACTATGGAAGGAGATTTGTGACCTTTGGGATCTCTAAATTTTCCCATTTGGTATCAGCAATTTCTCTTTTTATAGCAGAGCCTGTATCAATCTGGTCAAAAATCTTGGGGTTATCTTTAACTTCTTTTGTCATATTCTATAATCTAAACCATCAGCAAATTCTGTTTGTGCTACTTTTAAAAGTGTACAGAATTTGACCATTTCTCACCACTTCTACTACTTCTATCTGGTCCAAGCCATTATCATTTCTCACCTGTACTATTACAACTACTTTCTTTCTTTCTTTTTTTATTGGGGTATAGTTGTTTTACAATGTTGTGCTAGTTTCTACTGTACAGCGAAGTGGAGTTCCCTGTGCTATACAGCAGATTCTCATTAGTTATCAATTTTATTCATATTAGTGTAAATAGGTCAATCCCAATCTCCCAGTTCATTCCACCCCCCCTTCCCCCCCTTGGTGTCTATATGTTTGTTCTCTACGTCTGTGTCTCTATTTCTGCCTTGCAAACTGGAAAAGCAACTACTTTCTAAATGGTCTCCCTGGGTCTGCATTTGCTCCCCTACAGTATAATCTCAACATGGCAGCCAGACTGATCATTTTAAAAGCTATCACATCACTTCTCTGGTTGAACTCTTCAACTGTTTTCCATGGCTCACCATAAGTCTTTATACGGGCCTGTCAAGACCCCTTACTGCTTCTCTGTTTCATGTCCTTTTATTGTCTCCTCACTTACACTGTACCAGCCACATGAGCTGCCTTACTGTTCTACTAACAAATTAGGTCTGCTCCTATTTCAGGGTCCTTGTTCTTGCTGTTCCTTCTTTCTGGAAAACTGATTCCCCAGAGATCTGCTTGGTTTGCTACCTTCTTCAGGTCTCTGCTCAGATGTCTCCTTCATAGTGAAGACTAAGCACCCTATTTAAAATAGCAATTATACTCTACCCTCTACAACACACACACATATGCTGATACTCCCTACCTTTCTTCCTGGCTTTATTTTCTTCCATAGAACTGTCATCACCTAACATACTGTATATATATTACTTTTTTGTCTGTTTTGCCTACTACTACATGCTCAGGGCTTAAAACAGTACCTGGCACATAGGAGGCACTTAATAAATATGTTGAATGAATGAGTGAACATTATTGTCTTGATTATTGCATCAATTAGTTCTGGATCATCTAATTTGTACATTATTCAGACCCTGATTTCTTCCAGATTTCTTAGCTTCTGTGGACAGCTTTGGGATAAGAAACACTACCAGAAAGATGAAATTTAAAACAAGTACATTCTTTCCTTATTTATGGATTTCAAAGATCCAAGATATCCTGAATCAGCTTGGATTCCAGTATCTAGTATCCAGAGAGAGCCTGAACCTAAGACTTGCTGGAAGCCATTCTCAGAGCCCTTGCTTAGTCTCCTGACTGCTCCTCTGCCCCCAATCCTGCCTCCAATCTGTCCCTGGCTTCCTCACACTAACCATCAGGTCTTTTTCGATCTCTTCACAGACCATTGATATTTTATCTTCCCGATTCTCCAAAGACAGATAGGCTTCACTGTGCTTCCTGCTCCAGTCCTGGAAGAATGCATTGTCCAGTTCTCGGTAGGCCACCATGAGGGTGCGAAGGCCATCACTGGCAAAATCCTGGAAGACATGTGTGCACTTGGGCTGGATTAGGGCTGAGTTAAGGAATGACAGAGTAACCCCACAGGCTCCATCTGCCTGCAAGATAGTGTTTATTGGTTAATATCACAGGGCTAGTACCTAGCCTAACCAGAAAGCACCTGTTCAGTTTTCTCAGTCAAACGTCCTAAGGATGGTGCCAGCATAGCTGGGGATAAAGGCTGAGAGTACTTCTGAGAGACAGAAGATTCTAACTTCCACTTGTGGTTAGGTAATTTGCTGTGTGACCCTCATAAAGAATGATGCCTTCTAGATTTATTTCTTGTAAAATTGGGCTAATGATTCACCCTCTAAAGAGAAGATAATGATGTCTATAATATGAGAAAGAAGAGAGTAATAAAGTACAAAGGAATTCTTATAACAAATAATCAAGGGTGTTACTGTTTTTTTACAGGCTTACATTTATTTATTTTCATCTCTCCCTGCCTTCGTTCATCAAGTATTCAATGGGCATCACAAATAGCAAATTTGTGTATTTGTCTACAGCTGGGTGGCTCAGTTAATTAGTCATTGCCAGTAGTGTTAATGAGGCCACTGCTGAAATGCTCTCTGGGTGAGTCAGCATCTTTTGCTCTTTGGCCACCAATATATCCTAACCACGCATAGCTAACTATCTTATGGAAGTATACTCTTGGTTATAAGGAAAGCTAGGTGAGAGTGTGGGTAGTTTAGGGCACAATTCATATTTAACTGAAGGAGGGTTAGAAGCAGATTTTGTGTGTTGAGAATTGCACATGAATAACAATTCTACATAATCACTGTTTTTTTTTTTTTTAGATGCTGCACTGTGCACGGCACGTGGGATCTTAGCTCCCCGGCCAGGGATCAAACACGTGCCCTCTGCAGTGAAGGTGAAGTCTTAACCACTGGACTGCCAGGGAAGTCCCCATAATAACTTAATAGTGAGCTTCAAAATAATTCACTTTGGCATTATAAGAGCAAAGAGAAACAGAATTTATCATCTTGATATTTTGTTCTTAGTTCTCTGTGTAACTCCTGAGTACTTCATGTTAGCTGTCAGGTAAAATTAATATAAGGCAGTATCTGCAGAGAATGCTATCTCTTAAACCTCTGTATTCTTGGCAGATGAAGCTATAAAAAAGAAGGCTGAGAGAAGATCTCAAGAGACTTCTTAAGAAGGAAATATCTCCATACTGTTTTCCATAGTGGTTGTACCAGTTTATATTCCCACCAACAGTGTATGAGGGTTCCCTTTTCTCCACATCCTCTCCAACCGTTGTTATTTGTCTTTTTGATAATTAAAAATAGAATCACCATATGATCCAGATCCAGCTATTCCACTTCTGGGTATTTATCCAAAGAATATGAAATCACTAATTCAAAAAGATACATGCATCCCTGTGTTCACTGCAGCATTATTTACAACAGCCAAGATATGGAAACAACCTAAATGTCCATTGATGAATGGAATACTACACAGCCACAAAAAGTAGAAATCTTGCCATTTGTGACGAGATGGATGGACCTTGAGGGTATTACGCTATGTGAAATAAATCAGATAAAGAAAGACCAAACACCAAACGATTTCACTTGTATGTGGAATCTAAAAAACAAACAAATGAACAAACAAAACGCAAACTCATAGATACAGAGAACAGATTGGTGGTTACTAGAGGGGAAAGGGGTTGGGGGGGTGGGTGAAATAGGTGAGGGCGGTCAATTGTATGGTGATGGGTGATAACTAGACAAAGTGGTGATCACTTTGAAGTGTATACAAAAATCAAATTATAATGGTGTACCCCTGAAACTTATATAATGTCATCTACCAATTTTACCTCAATAAATAAGTAAATAAATATATATATATATATATTCAGCAATTTAAAATTATATCAGCCATTTTATAAATTTATTTATTTTATTTTTGGCTGTGTTGGGTCTTCGTTTCTGTGCAAGGGCTTTCTCTAATTGCAGCGAGCAGGGGCCACTCTTCATCACGGTGCACAGGCCTCTCACTATCGCGGCCTCTTGTTGCGGAGCACAGGCTCCAGATGCGCAGGCTCAGTAGTTATGGTTCACGGGCCCAGTTGCTCCGCGGCATGTGGGATCTTCCCGGACCAGGGCATGAACCCGTGTCCCCTGCATTGGCAGGCAGATTCTCAACCACTGCGCCACCAGGGAAGCCCCAACATCAGCCATTTAAAAAAAAAGAAGGAGGGCTTCCCTGGTGGTGCAGTGGTTGAGAGTCCGCCTGCCAATGCAGGGGACACGGGTTCGTGCCCTGGTCCGGGAAGATCCCACATGCCGCGGAGCAGCTGGGCCTGTGAGCCATGTCCGCTGAGTCTGCGCATCCGGATCCTGTGCTCCAAAGTGGGAGAGGCCACAACCGTGAGAGGCCCGTGTACTACAAAAAAAAAAAAAAAAAAAAGGAAGAGATATGGCAGAAACTGATTTTGCATGATACTGATAAGAGGACTTGGCAAGCTTAACAATATACTGACAGATTCTTAATCCATTCAACAATACTTTAGCAGCCTGTGTTAACATTACTTTTTACTTATCCCTTACTAGTATGTTTTTTTTTTCTCTTGTGGTGGGAAAACTGGGGCCCTGGGGCCAAATTATGACTGCTGCTTGTTTTTGTGTGACCTGTTTGCTGGATTCCTGTCTTAGAGGGCTTGGAGCTGTGCTTCTGCATGAGTGGGTTTCTGGAACTTGACTATTATAGGTGTATCCTCAGTGGTTAATAGATTGTAGTGTTTTAGGCTCCACTATGAGTATCTGTTAAGGTTGGAAGCAGGTCAAAAGATCTGAAATAGTTTTATGACCCCTCTTTGAAGGCAGTCTGTGGAAATGCTCATTGAGAAGATACCCTAATTCATGAGTTCTAGAAGGTTAAAAGACAAGTTTTCAGAGTAGCCCATAAAACACACACACACACACACACACACACACACACACACACCAAAAAAGCAAAACTGTGGCCTCAGGAAACCAGTATAAGACATAAGAGTTGTCCAATGTGGGACGCTTCAATGACTTTTTCAAAAACTTGAGATACAATGTTTCTACCATAAAATCCACCCTTTTAAAGTATACAATTAAGCGGTTTTTAAATATATATATATTCATAAAGTTGTGCAACCATCACTATTACCTTATTCCTTATTTTCATCACCTCCGAAAGAGACCCTGTACCCGTCAGCAGTCATTTCCATTCCATTTTCTTCTAGCCCCTGGTAACCACTAATCTACTCTCTGTTCTACGGATTTGCCTATTCTGGACATGTCATATAAATGAAATCGTAAAATATTGGCCTTTTGTGACTGGCTTCTTTCTCTTAGCATAATGTTTTCAAGGTTTATCCATATTGTAGCATTTATAAGTATGTCATTCCCTTTTGTGACTGAATAATATTCACTGTACAGATTTATCATATTTTATTTATACATTCATCCATTGATGGGGATCTGGGTTGTTTCTACTTTTGTGCTATTATGACTAATGCTGCTATAAATATTAGTGTACACGTTTTTGCGTGAATATAAATGTTCATTTCTCTTGGGAATATACCTAGGAGTGGAATTGCTGGGTCATATGACAACTCTATGCTTAACTTTTTCAGGAAATGCCAGACTGTTTTACAAAATGGCTGCATCATTTTACATTCCTGTCAGCAGTGTATGAAAGTTACAATTTCTCTATATCCTTGGCAGCGCTCATTGTTGTCTGGTCATCTTTTCGATTTTAACTACTCTACTGGTGTGAAGTAGTGTCTTGTGATTTTTGATTTGCTTTTCCCTGATGGCTGACACTGAACATCTTTACATGTGTCTTCTGGCCATTTGCTCTCTGACTTCTATGAGTTAACGTGGGGCCAAGCCAAAATGGCCCTAATAAAATAGCATTTCCTCCAACCTATTTCTTCTTTAAAATATTTTTCTGATCTGCCCCTTCCCCATCACATCCCCTGTCCTATTCTCCCAACCCTTTATATGTCCAGGTTTAAGGGTAGAAACCCCAACAAGCATGAATCTGGTTTTCCCTTCTCATGTCAGCAGACTGAAGCCAATCTCTCTTTCTGATATATCTCAGGTCCCAGAGGGTGGAAGTGGGGTGGGGTAGGTAGGTACCCATGGGGATTCTAATCCTGTAAATAACATAGAACAGTGTCAAACAGTCCTCTACACAGCCCAGGCCTGGTGCCTTCTGCTCCGTACCCTAAAAGCGGTCTTTTCCCATCATGGCTGGTGGGGTGGAGCCTCCCATACCAACAGGCCCTATTCTTTCAATTAATTAATTAGTTAATTTTTGACTGCGTTGGGTCTTCATTGCTGCACGCGGGCTTTCTCTAGTAGCGGCGAGTGGGGGCTACTCTTCGTTGTGGTGTGTGGGCTTCTCATTGCGGTGGCTTCTCTTGTTGCGGAGCACGGGCTCTAGGGTGTGCAGGCTTCAGTAGTTGTGGCACGCGTGCTCTGTAGTTGTGGCTCATGGGCTCTAGAGCACAGGCTCAGTAGTTGTGGCGCACAGGCTTAGTTGGTCCACGGCATGTGGGATCCTCCTGGACCAGGGCTTGAACCCGTGTTCTGTGCATTGGCAGGTGGATTCTTTTTTTTTTTTTTAAGAAGATGTTGGGGATAGGAGTTCATTAATTAATTACTTTATTCTTGCTGTGTTGGGTCTTCGTTTCTGTGAGAGGGCTTTCTCCAGTTGTGGCAAGCGGGGGCCACTCTTCATTGCGGTGCGCGGACCTCTCACTATCGCGGCCTCTCTTGTTGCAGAGCACAGGCTCCAGATGCACAGGCTCAGTAGTTGTGGCTCACGGGCCCAGTTGCTCCGCAGCATGTGGGATCCTCCCAGACCAGGGCTCGAACCTGTGTCCCCTGCATTAGCAGGCGGATTCTTAACCACTGTGCCACCAGGGAAGTCCAGCAGGCCCTATTCTGAAGCAAATTCTAGATGTGACCACAGGACCTCCCGAGCCAGGAATCATAGAATGAACTGTTCTGACTGTGGTAAGTGCTCCCACAACACAATCCTCTTCATGCCCCTGGGATCCTGGGCCACCCAACTCCTTCACACAGAAGGTGGCAATGTGGTCAGTGAGAATCCCACAGAATGAGGTAGTTTTTATTCTTCTATCAATTAAAGAGACACAGACACCTATGTACCCCATACTGAAACACACTGACATGGGGACATATATATGGACACACATACAGATACACAGAGCCATCCACAGCTTCCCTCCCCTGCAACCTAAACACTTACATCTAAATGTTCCATGGTCACGTCTCTGAGGGATCTACAGGATGGATGAAGTAGCTGACAGAGGATCGTGTCTGCACCCTTGCAGAATAACATTACGCGATCTTCAGGTGTCCTCACTAAGGATAAGCAAATTAAGCAAAGTAACCATATAGGTCCATTGTTACAAGAACTTGTCTGGGCCACTGAGAGATGGCAGGAGGCTGTTCCCATGACATTTGTTTCTGACACCTTTGGGGGCTAAGCACTCAATGAGTGGTCACACAGGATAAGTGATGTGGTGAGGGCTGGTGAGAATGAGAGAGGACCTTTTGGAACCAGTTTTTCCATGGGTTCAGTATCACCTATGGAAGACTCTGATACAGAATCACATTTAGCTTCTCAAGTCCAAGTTCCAGACCAAGGCCCACACCTAATAAGGACCAAGGATGAAAAATGACTTTCTTCCTCTTCGGCCTGAGGCCCAAACTAACTGAGAGCAAGATAGTATTACTTTCTTCTATATTGTCTGCCCCCATTTCTTATTCCAAGTTCAGGCTTTATGGGTTTGTTCTCTGTTCTTATCTTGGCTTTGAGGGTTCTGACAAGCTACTACCCAGGATCACTAAATAAGGGCCCTAGCACATGGCAGTAAGCTCACATATGTGTATATGAGAAAATATAAAGGATTATGAGAGAGAAAGTGGGAATGGCTATGTATTTGTATTTGAGGCAGAGTGCCTGTGAAATGGCACGTGGGCAGGAGAAAACATTTGTGTGTAGATAGAGGAGAAAGTCAACGTGTGAATGTATATGAAAGACAAATAAGGGGAGAGGGCCAACTAGGAGGGGCACCCACCAATAACAGACATCCTCTTGCGCACACTGTTGAAGTCCAAAATAGCCAGTAGTTGGTAGATTCTGGTTTCCCCCATTTCGACTACCATGATTGTCTCAGACGTGCGGGAACGGAACACAAAGCCAAAGTTCCTGGCAGCAGTGACCAGGGCACCTTCATCTGGGGACTGAGCCTGGTAAGTCAGCTCACCTGGCAGGAGAGAAGAGAGCAGCCAGAGCCCCTAGAGATGTGCAGATGAAGTCCACCCAGAAGTGAGATTGTCTTCCAAGTGGCTTACATAAAGATGGAGCCCAGGAGGGGACATCTTTCTTCAAAATTTCCACCCAAGCCTGGCCCTAAAAGGCCAGGTTGCATAGAACAGGTCAGTTTTTTCATTCTTTCCAATATTCTAAACTCATTTCACAGACCTGAGTTAGTATTACAGAAGTACACGGAACATGTGTACAAACAAACGAAACATAGGCAGTTGCCTTCCAACTTTAGCGGGTAAAGATGGCTCGGGAGATTGTTAAAAATGAAGGTTCCTGGGCCCCACCCAAACTTACTGAATCCAGAATCACAAAATCTGGGAGGATGGCCCAGGAAATTGAATTTTAACAAATCTCCTGAGTGAGTCTCATGCATATGGTCCTACATAAAATGCTCCTGCATAGGACTGGCCGCACTTTGATGAACACTGCTATAAGGTAATGAGATTGATAGTTTAGTAAACAATTAAAAAAATATATATATATATGAATGAGTATTGTCACCTTTGAAACTCTCACCCTGGGAAGGTAAATGACTTACTCTGTTGAATCAATCTTTCAATCTGATATTACTCAAGACATTTCTGGAACTCCTCTTTTAGAATAATCCCCATAACCTGAGATATATTTTAGATTATTTCTCTTTTGAAGGTTAATTTGATATTTAAAAACAGTTATACATCTTCAGAATCTTATACTTGTGAATAAGGTAGGTGGGGGAGTATAATTTTAAGTCAGACATAAGATGTGTCTATGGGATAATAAGATTACTTTCTTGTGTGTTTCCTACCTTGTCACTCAAGGCAGTAAACATAGACAAGTCCAAATATGCTTCAAGTAATACCAACTTGTTGGAATGTCAGACCCGGAGAGGCTTGTGGAAGGGTGGGAGCTCATGGGGCCAGAAGACATGAGATTTGGGTTCTTATCCCATTTATACCTTTCTTAGCTATAGGATTTTAGTCGTCACAATGTCTTTTTTTAAAAATTGGGGTATAGTTGCTTTACAATGCTGTGTTAGTTTCTGCTGTACAGCACTTAATTTCTTTTAGCTTCAGTTTCCTTTGCTATAAAACTAGGATCACTTTTCTTGTTCTGCAGAGGGCTGTTGTGAAGATTGTGGAAGGTAATATAAATGAAAGCAAGTTGTAAAATTATAAAGTGATGTACAAATATAAGGTGTTACTCATGGTGGTATTATATTAAGACTACATTGACTTTGAAGGATGTGATTTACTTGGCTGCCTAAATTCTTGTTTGTTAAGGAAAAAAGTCTTCTTAATTTAAAAATCAGTAATTTCTGAAAAATATTTTGATAAATTCATGGATGACATAGTCATATTTGGTTACTAAAGAAATTAGGGTATATGGGGATACCTTTAAATTGTGAAGCAACAAGAGGATGACTCAACTCATCCTTCAGGAAGTCTTATCAGAGGTAGTGGGGTTGATCTTGGCAATAAATCAGATAAACTCTGTGACAGAATATTACAGAGTCTCAAGATCCGAAGCTCGCTAGATAGCACCAAGTTTGACCCCTATCCAATGAATGAATCTTCTTTAAGACAAAGACGTTGTTTTCTACTTGAATATATTCAGTGACTAGTAGCCCACTACTTATCTTGACTATCCGTTCCATTGCTGGACAGCTCTTCCTATTAGAAAGTTCTTTAGATTAAGCCATTACAAACGATATCAAACCATCCCCCCCTCCAATCAGCCTAGACTCTATGACATATTCTCAGTCCATGAGGCCTCAAGCCCCTTCTCACCTTCTACTTTCTCTTCTGGTATCACGGTATGACACAATGAGAGTGACAGGAAAAACAAGTGTACCCAGCGATCTCCCCTTTTCACTGCTTCCACCAAAGTCTTGTCATAAAATGAAAACTTAGGATCAGCCAGTCTGTTGTAGGAGAAGTCGACCTTTTCTGTTTTCTGGAACACATAAGCCAGAACAAACAGCAGCTTGACACTTTATAGAAGGTCGACCTGGGGGCAATTTCTGGAATGTGATGAGAACTCTTAGGAGGATGGGAAAAGAAAAGCAAGATAAGTGAAAGAGACCCTGTGCTGGTTTCTAAGCCTCTGTAGCTCTGACCTGGTCCATCCATTCACTTGGAGAAGATCCACCACACAGGAGACAAGCTAGCACTGCTTGGCAGACCCTTCTTGCTCTCTTTCTACTCCAGCTATCCTGAATGATTAGTGGCCATCTTCAGGCTCTATTCTTCCAAGTCCCAAATCCATGATAAATCAAACCTGAGGACATGAGAGAGTAACTGTTCCCTATTAGTAAATGGTTTCTGGAAAAAGTCTTATCTCTGGCTGTCCTCTGCCTGATTTTGGGAACTGGGAAGGGAGCTAGGTACAATGACATCACTGTGTTGCACTATCCCTATTTTACCCCACAAGGGGGCTAGAGAGGAATATTGCAAGACAGAGGCAAGGCTGTATAACAAGGAAGCTTCAGTACAGACTTCTTGTTCACAGACTTAATTTTATACCATTTTGCATACCTGATTCAGCATACCTGATTCCTTCCTGCCTCTAGTCCTCAAGGTTATTGACCCTGCCTCAATCTGTGGACCTAATATTAATATTCACTACCATTTTCCTGGCTATGAGCTTGGCTCCTTTAGATGTTGACTAACGTTCTTCATGTCAGGTAGGCTGCTGGTAGGCACCTGGGGTAAACATTCTTTTCTGGCTCAATTTGGTCCTGAGACTCTCTTATGCCCACCCTGGAGTGCGGTGTTATTAACAGATTTCTCCATCCCATATCAGAACTCTCAAGGATATTTCACCAGTTCATTGTAGTTGTGGCGCTACCTGGGCTGGGCCCCAATGTGTCAAGTACAGACACAATTGCGCTGCTTGGTGCTATGTTGGGGAAACGGAAGTTTGTAGTGGGCTATACTGGCTCTTTTCTATAACCCATCTAGAGGGAGTTTTGTCATGATAGTGAGGAAGTATGGTCAGGTCCAGAGCCAAGTCCTAGACCTGGCCAACCACAGACTTGTGAGCTCTGGGAAGTTTGTGGGTTTAGTAATTTAAGATAACTCATTATATAGCATCCTCTGAGGCTCTTCTATAACTGGGCTCTTGTACTGTACATTCTTTGAAACTTAGAAGCTGGTGAGTGATGTGAGAGAAGTTGGAGAGGTAGATATGAAGCAGATCCTGCATTACCATCTTGTATGCAATAGGGAACCGTAACAATTTTCTGCTGAAAGTCATATGATCATATAGTCCTCTGGTAGCAGCATGGAGAATATATTGGAAGTAGCAAGACGAAAAGCAAGGAGACCAGTTAGAAAGCCATTCAGTAATTCACAAGAGAAATGATAAAGTAGTGACAATAAATATTAAATTAAGGGTATGATTTGAAAATACAGAATTTGATGACATGGATATGACAAGTGAAAGAGAGAAACAGTTAAGAATAATTTTATGTATCCTAATTGGGATAGATGGTAAGACCATTCACTGAGATAGGATACCCAGCAGGAGGAGATTTTTGACAGACTGACCTGGCGATACCTGAAGGACATAAAGGTAATAATGAAAGCAGGCATATATAGTTTTGAAGCTCAGGTAAGAGATCTGAGCTAGTTTCTAATCTCCCCTTCCAGACAAGTAATGTTTGAGAACACTGGACCTGGCTGGGTACAGGACTGAGGCAGGGCTGGCTTGGAGCTGCAGTACAGCATGTTCTGAGGAGCAGTATTCATGAATTACTCTGCAATTGAAAGTTAAACACCCAGTTGAATAAGACTGAATGGCAAATCCAGGTACTAGACAAAAGGATGGAAACCGGGGGTATCAGATGAGAAGAAACGAATTCAGAATGGAGGGTAGAGGAGGCAATTGAGGATACTCTTTGAGATTCTGTGACATAGCTATAGATAGTTTTTATAGGATATCTTTAGCTTTGGTCATGGATAGGGAGGGAGCTAAAAATGTTCTTGGATATATGGATTTGGAGGTCATTAGTAAGTAGGCAGTAGTTAAAGTCAGTAAAAACACGAGACTATAAAGATGGAAAAGAGGTACAATAATAGAGCTCTGGGGGAACATCAGTACCTATGGCCAAGAAGATGAGAACAACAATCATACAGGAAGAAAACACAAGAAGAGAGTTACTTAACAGAAGCCAAGGGACAAGAGAGCTTTAATAAAAAGTGGAGTTTTAAGTGTTAAAATCTGCAGAGAAATTGGGTAAGGACTTAACAACAAGGTAGTCATTAGTGACCTTGGCTAGTTTCAGTGGACATGATAGGACAGAGTCTAATTATATAGGGTAGAATGAGGAATGAATGAAAGGTGAGGAGTTAGAAAGACTGCTGTAATTGTCTATTTCCTTATACACTTTTCCTCTAGTCTGCCAACTCTGAAGGTAGGGAACAAATTTCCTTTGTTTTCCTTGAACCTTTAACATTTATTCAGAGTCTGACATATGGTTGATACATATGGTTGAACATTTTGGACTGACTGATGGAGTCAGAGCGTAATGCAGGATGAAGGAAAAGTTCTAACTGCTTTAAAAAATGAATAAAATAAGATATAAACATTTATTAGTAGTGGTTACCTCTGGTTAATGGGCTAAGGGTTACTTTAACACATTTATTTTATTTTAACTTAATACTATATTTTTTAGAGCAGTCTTACATTCATAAAAAAAAATTGAGCAGAAAGTACAGAGAGTTCCTATATATTTCCTTTCTTCTTTCCACTCCACATTTCCCCCTATTTTCACCTTACATTAGTATGGTACATCTGTTACAACTGATGAACCAATATTGATACATTATTATTAACTGAAGTCCATAGTTTACACTAGAGTTCACTCTGCTTTGTACAATTCTGTGGTTTTTGACAAATGCATAATGTAATGAATCCACCATGACAGTATCACACAGAATAGATTCACTGCCCTAAAAATCTCCTGTGCTTCATCCTTCTCTCCACCCCTCCCCAAACCCCTGGCAACTACTACCTTTTCCAGAATATCATACAGTTAGAATCATACAGTACACAGCCTTTTCATATTGGCTTCTTTCACTTAGCAATATGCATTTAAAGTTCTTCCCTTTTCTGTGTATATGTGTGTGCGTGGCTTAATAGCTCATTTCTTTTTATTGCTGAATAATATTCCATTGTATGTATGTAGTAAGTGGTGGGTTTTTTTTGTCTTTTTAAAGAAGGGATAGATTTGAGCTGAGGGGAAAGAATCATATAATGGGATAAGTTTCAGATATTAAGAAACAGAGAATACAGGATTGACTGAGGTTCCTGAAGAAGTAGAAAGGCATGGAATCAGAATATATGAAGAGATTAGTATTGAAAGAAAAAGTTATACCTTTTGTTGAGACTGAAGGAAAGGGGGTAAAGGTGGGTTCTGATATTTGTACAGAAAAGGGTACTTAGCTGATAGTTTGGATTTTTCTCAGCAAAGTAGAAAACAATATCATGTACTGCACACTGGGGAGAAGGGAGTGGGATGTGGTAGAAGGCCCAAGAGTGGTGAATTTTGGAATAGCTAATATGGAAAATTAAGAATTAAGCTCACCATAAATAGATTAAAAAATTATCCAAGTGGCACTGGAAGCCCAGAAGACTTTGGAGTCTCTGAATTTGTAATGGCTTGTGATCCCCAAAAAGTGCTTGGCATTCTGAGATTAGAAACAGAGAATGGTAGATGGCTTGGTTAATTCAAGGTTGAGATTTGTTGGGCGATCAGAGAGGGGAAAAAAAAGGGAGAACTAGTAAGGTATTGAAGATGGTTATGATCTTGGGTACAGATGGGGGGGCAAGATAGGACAGGAAGTAAAGTCACAAGGGATTGACAGAGAAAAAGGAGAACAGAGAGTTTGTAAATCTTCCTTTGGTAAGAAAGCAGGTATACTAGGAATCAAGTATCAAGAGAACTGGAAAAATAAGGTTTGTGACCAGAGATCATGACAAAGGAGTTTAGTTTCAGAGTAGTGCACTTCTGGGTGGTGACATGATAACATAGAAATGGATGATATAGATTTTTTTGAGTCCAAAAAGTCATTTGAAAGATATATTCTTTTAGACATCTGAAAGCATCTATGTTGCTAGATCATCCGTAAATAAGCCAATACCACCCAAGATGATAGCAGGGATTGGGTAGAGAGGGGAAATATGAGCTAAGGTTTCAAGGTCCTCAGTGAATGAAGTGGAGAAGCCAGAAGATTTGTAAATGTCAACGACAAGAAGAAAGAGGAATATAGCTAGAAGTCATAAGCATCACAGGAAGAAAGATTATATGAGGGAGAAAAAGTGATAGTTTAAAAGTGACACAGGATGGGCTTCCCTGGTGGCACAGTGGTTAAGAATCTGCCTGCCAATGCAGGGGACACGGGTTCAAGCCCTGGTCCGGGAAGATCCCACATGCCGCGGAGCAACTAAGCCCGTGCACCACAACTACTGACCCTGTGCTCTAGAGCCCGTGAGCCACAACTACTGAGCCCACGTGCCACAACTACTGAAGCCCATGTGCCTAGAGCCTGTGCTCTGCAACAAGAGAAGCCACCGCAATGAGAAGCCCGCGCATTGCAACAAAGAGTAGCCCCCGCTCACCTCAATTAGAGAAAGCCCATGCGCAGCAATGAAGACCCAAGGCAGCCAAAAAAAAAAAAAAAGAAAAGTGGCACAGGATAATGAGGACAATACCTTTGGACTTTTGGTATGCGGAGTACGAGAGATGGAGGAAAAGGGATATCCTCCAGGAAAGTCATCTTTCAATCAAGGTAGAGAGAAGAAAGCATTTTTATGAAAAGATAAGGCTGTGGGTGTTTGCTTACAAGAGAACAAAGATTCCAGGGATCCAGAGGAAAATGTGTTATGGTCGATCAGTAGCAAAAGGAGGAGGAAGGGAAAGGTAACTCCAGGGTAACAATTTACTCCCTAGAAGCTATAACTTTGTTTATATTGCCAAGGTCATTAGCAAAGTCCCTGGAAGAGGATTTAAGGCAAATACTGATTTTATTCCCCATTTCCAATCTCTCTGGATGGATAAGGGTGAGGCAGTAGTTGGGAGCTGGAGTTACCTGTTTAGTACATAAGTCAAGTGGCTAAAGGTTTGGAATTGGTTCTAGTAGGAAAGCGATAGGATGAGTAGTATCCTGAATGTAATGGAAGAAGCCCTATGAAGGGATGCTTAAAATCAAACCCATAAACAAAAGCTGAGATCCAATACTGGAAAAAACAGTAAAATTGAACCAGGTAGAGACAGGAAGAATGAAAAGGAAAATATTCTTACAATTGTGTGGGTTAGGACTATTGAGTATGTCATAAATCCTGAAGCTATAAAGGAAAAAGACTGATAGAATTAATTACATAAATTAAAAACTTCTAAACAAAAAACTTTAAACAAAAGCCAAAAGACAAAAATGGAAAAAAATAATTGTAACATATGTGCCAGATGAAGGAAAAGTTGGTATTTTTACTATATAAGGAGCCCCTTGAAATAAGAAAAAAAGGACGAAGAATATGAACAGGCAATTCACAAAAGAAGTATAAATGGGCAATAAAGTGATTGGGAAGAAGAAGGAAAATAAGCACATAAAATGATTCAATCTGATTAGTAATCAAAGAAAGGTAAATTAAATGAGATATGATTTTCACAATTAAATTTCTAAAGATTGAAATATTAATACCCAGTACTGACAAGGATACAGTATGGGAAAAGAGGAATTCTCATATTTTTTGGTGGGATTATAAATTGATGCAGTCTATCCAGAGAGCAGTATGGCACTATTAAGTGCATTAAAAATCTAGCCACCCTTTGACCAACTAATTTTACTTCCTGGACTTTATTCTAAGGAAATAATTTTCAGAAGAGGAGACAAAAATGTATGTACCTGAATGCTTATCATAATGCTGTTTATAATAGCAAAAGACAACAGAATAAAAATAGGGGATTGGCTAAATCAATTAAGATACATCAATGTAATTGGCTACGACAGCCATTCAAAATGATGATGTAGACCTAAATACACTGACACGGAAGGAGGGCCACAATATAGTGTCAGGTGACTAAAAGGAGGCTGAAAGTAGCATGCATGCTACGATCCATCCATCCATCCTTCCTTCCTACATACCTACCTACCTACTAGACCTAGGTGTATATGTGTGTATATATACATATGAAAAACATCTGAAAGGATAAATATTCCCAGATTATACACTGGTTATCTAAATGGGACTGAATGATTTTAATTTTCTTCTTCACACATTTCTATATTGTTTGAATTTTTTTTTATCATGAGCACAGATAATTTTTTAAATAGAAAAAGCCAATAAAGCTGTTTTCATTTTTAATTAATTAATTTGTGTTTAAAGGAAATTTTAATAGCGCTATTCAGAAAACAAATAATATCATATGTAGAATTAGAATTTATTCTCAAGTAATGTAATGTCTTCCGAAAAAGTATCTTAAACCACTATTCATTTGCTCTCCTAGATCATTTTTATGAGCTCAAGGATTCATCCCTTTGCTGGTTTCTTCAGACATTCCTTACTTTAAAAAAATTTATATATTATTTATATATAATCACCTTCTTATAATAAGCTATTTTCATTTAAAAACACAAACCCAAATACCCTCAAATAAACAGAGTTCATTTATATAATACTTTCTGATATTATGGGGCCAATAACAGCTGTAATATTTCAGGGGCTAAGGGAATCCCAATCTGTGTTAAAGATGCTGCTGTGCGGCGCAGCCTCACTCAGGTCCCACATGCATTTCACAGGGCGCTGTAATCACTCACCTCCGAGACTTCTACCCTCTGTCCATTCTTGTCATAGACAACACCTGTTGGTAAGTAAATAGAATACACATTTGGCAAGGGTTTTAAAGAAGGGTTTACATTTTTTTATTGTGTAAAATATGTATAACATAAAATTTTTCATTTTAACCATTTTTAGTGAACAATTCAGTGGCATTAACATCATTCACAATGTTGTACAACCATCACCATTATATATTTCCTAAACTTTTTCAGCATCCTAAACAAAAACTCCTTACTCTTCCCTATTCCCAGCCCCTGGTAACCTCTAATCTGCTTTCCGTCTCTATGAATTTGCCTATTCTAGATATTTCATATAAGTAGAATGATACAATATTTCCTATTGTGTCTGGTGTATTTCACTTAGCATAATGTTTTCAAGAATCATCCATGTTGTAGCATGTGTCAGAACTTCATTATTTTTTATGTCTGAGTATTCCATTACATGGATATACCACCGTTAGTTTACCCATTCATCTGTTGATGGACACATGGGTTGTTTCTACCTTTGGTCTATGGTGAATAATGCTGCAATGAACACTGGCATACATCTATCTGTTTGAATCTCTGTTTTCTTTTTCTTTTCTTTTCTTTTTTTTGGTATATACCTTGGAATGGAATTACTGGGTCATATGGTAATTTAAAGGAGGATTTTTAAAAGCTTATTCCTTCTGATTCTATCATCCTAGACTTGCAGTTAAGCTCCTCGAATCCCCTCAGGCCACCTAGCTCTCAGTGCCCTATGAGCTCCTTTCCTCAAGCCAATGGTAAGAATAATGCTGCTTGGGGTGCAATTCTTCTCCTTAAGTGTGAGTGAGTTGAGGCTGGAGGCTAGTCATTTATGAGAGACTTCGTACCTACCTCCGGAAGCCTTTCAATCAGAAAAGTTACCCAGAGGATATGTGAAAGTAGTGCTGGAATGTTTAGGATTCTTGGCCAGTAGACAGCATAGACAGAATGGGGGTGGAAGACAGTTCTGATGCCAAGCGTAGAAACACCCATGACCCTTTTCAACCTTATCCTTACCCATACAATGAGTAAGAAAATTAAGATCCTCACCCAAATCAACCATCCAAAAATAAGCTTTCAGAGTTTATACGTGTGAAAACTTGTTTGGCAGGGGTAATAGAAAATATTAGAGTGCTCTAGCTTTTTTTAAAATTTTAACTTTAATTTTTTTATTTTTAAAATTTAACTTAAAAAATTTTTGAGGTGAAATTCGTATAACATACAAGTAACCATGTTAAAGTGTACAATTCAGGGGCATTTAGTGCATTCACAAGGTTTTGCAACTATCACATCTTCCTAGTTTCAAAGCTTTTTCATAATCCCAGAGAAACACCCCATCTGGTCTATCTTTTTAGATGTGATTGCCTTCCTTAGCTAGTTAGTGCAGTGGGCATGAATGTTCACACATATAAGGACTTAACACTATCACAAAAACAAGCTTATGCCTAAGGCAGGAAATAAATGAATAACTAACTGGGCATGGGAGACACATCAAACTCTGAATACCCTTTGATGGCTTCTTTCTAGAGTGTTTATTGGTCTGAGGGGGAATCAGGAGAATAGCAGCTTCAGAAATATGCTGGTTGCACCATCTGATTTAATGTGAGAGTAACTAACATTGCCCAGACATTGGGAATTCCTTGAGGATGGAGATTAATTCTTATACATCTTCATATTTTCAACATCCAACACAATGGATTGCATCTAAAAGGTGCTAAATAAATGCTTTTGGTTAGAACTGAATGGGCTAGGTGAGCTTTGCTTAGTGAACAGGGCAGGTTGTGAGACTAAGAAGTAAATGTGAATTTAGAGGCATATAGATTTAGAGATAGATCATTCTTGAGAACAATCTGCAAAGTAATATTTCCCTAAGACTCAGGGAAAGCAGAAAAATATGCGTACCATAGAATTTCCCATTAATAGAACACTTGTTGAAAATCATGATGTTCTGAGTCAGGGTCCCTGTTTTGTCAGAGAACACGTATTTGACCTGGCCGAGCTCCTCATTAAGGGTGGTGGTACAAGCCCGTGCTGGTGTGTTCTTTAGTTCATAAAACATCCTCCGATCCCAGTTGATATAGAAACTGTTGCCCAATCTTATTATCTCAACACTAAGGAGAAAGCAAGAAAAGAAGGGTCCTGGGTCAAAGCAGGGCAAGCAAATTCATCATCCTGGTTTCTTACTACCAGTCCGGTGGTAGAAATGAAAATCAGAATATCTTCCTTGGGAACCTACAATCTTGAAGGACCCTTCGTACTAGCCAACCCATTGTAATTCTGACTTTGACCATTATCACTCAAGGCTTTACTTGATTACCAGACATACTGATTAACTTTGCTGAGGCATACTCCCTTTACAGCCTTTCTTCCAAAATTTTTGAAATTCTGCAATAATGCAAGGCCTGCCAGAGTTAAGAGCTAATTTATAAAACGTAGCCTAGGCTTAATCAGAGAGTTATTGCTGCTGTCATGTAAACTCATTGGTGGGGAAGAGAGAGAATCTTCAGACTTGAAATAGCACCTTGTTTCAGAAGGGAAAGATCTGTGAGACTCAGAAACAGCTTACAGGAGCTGACGACCCTCTGATAAATTTCTAGGCAGATCCAGCCTGCCTGTGGGGTAGCTTTTCCCTAGAATAGCCTCCTCTTCATTTTATCCGAGTTTTCCCAATTGTGTTTGTCACATTCCACTTCTGTTCCAAATAACATGCATATAGATTCTTTATGGTTAACAAGCATCTTCATTTTAAAACAGTGGAGACTTTTAAGTGGCTTCCTTCCTATCATCATTCATATTTAGTTTGTGGTAGTTTAGACTGCTTCATTAGTAATCCCTGTCTGAGACAACTGCATTGGGCAACATGGATTTTTTGTTTGAGGTGAGGGAAGAGGTGCTCAGGCCCACATTATTGACTTTATTAGTCCTCATGTGTTGAGCCTTGACCTCTCCCTTCCTTCACCATACCAGTCACCATAGCAATCTCTCTAAACCCAGACATTTAATGATATTATTTCTTTCCTTAGAAAGATCTCTGCTGCTTTTAGGATAAAACCCAAACTCCTTGGCCTGGCATTCAAGGCTCTCCTGAATCTAATCCTAAATTACCATCCAACACCTTAGTCTAGGCTACTCACTGTTCTATGACCAGATCAAGCTTTTAAAAACCTCCAAACCTTTGTACATACTGGTCTTTCTGCTTGTAATATTCTTTTCCTATTTTCTGCTTGGTAAATTCTACTCTTTTCTCAAATATCAGTTTGATTATTACTTTTTTCTGTAAATCCTAAGCCTCTACAGGCAGAACCAACCTATTCCTTTTCTAGGTTCCCATAGCATTCACATATACATTTCTATTACATCATTCTTCATATTGTACCTTAATTATTTACTTAAGTATCTGTTTCCATGTCTATGTTGTAATTTTATCTAGAGGAAGGGTTGTCTTATTATTCATGTTTCTTTCTCTGGCACCTAATATAGTGCTTGGCACATAGTAGGTGTTCAATAAATATTTATTAAATTAGTAAGATAATTTAGTTATATTGGGTGCTTTTGGGGTTGGGATGCCACAGTGCAGGGTTTAGGAAACCTGAAAAGAAGGATGCAAAAAATATGTTTGTGTGTGTGTATGTGAAAGGGAATGTTGAAAATAGAAAAAGCAGATCAGAGTACAGTAAAGACTTATTTTACCTATATTTCAAATTTTTGTTCAAGGTGCTCATGAAAAGGGGAAGGAAACATCCTTCATCTTCTCCAACTTTTGGGAACCAGAACTTAAGTCACAATTATACCTATCTACCATTTGCCACATTGTTTCTGTGGGAAAACTCATTCTGAGTTCTGAATTAACTGATTTACAAATGAATGGAATCTGTCTCACTGATAAACTAGGGGCTGCCTAGATTGTGCTTTAGCATCACCAAATTTGTGTGCATTTTTTTCTAATTATTTCATGTGTTTGTTTGTCTTATTTAGTCATGTACATTATAAACTATTTGAGGGTTGGGATAATTTTCTTTTGTATAACCCACATAGTATCTAGGGTGGTATTCTGGATATAGAAAACATTTATGCAGTCTCTAGATATGTCTCAGAGTGTTTTGTGCACCAGGCACTGTGCAAAGTAAAGGGTTAAAGAGCACAGAATCTATGCTTTCTGAAAGTTCACAGTCTAGTTGGGGAATTAAGTAGGAAGTATGAAGTCAGCTTGTCCCCCAGTGGTCAAAGAAGCCTACCTGACGTAGAGGGAAATAGGCACCACAGTGTTGAGAATAATGAAGTAGGACCAGAATATAAGGACGGCAGAGACAGCTGATGAAGAGACATATTCTTTCCATGGCAGAAAATCCTGGAAGTAGTAGCCTTTCTTGCTTTCCCAAATGCAATGACCAACTGCTAGGACAAAACACATGCTGCCTAAAAACAGAAAAATCTAGAAATCAAAAAAAGAATTAAATTAACATTTCATCCAAGACGTGCTGCTTCAGTTCTACCGTTTGGAGCCTATCTCTCAACAAAGCCTCTCTCTTTCCTTGGAGGGCAGGGGTGCCCTGGCGCTCACAGTCTCTAGGCAGTAGTACACAGGACAGAAAAGAAAGCCCAGCAGGAGCCATCCTTGGGATTTTGACAGGAGATAATAGTAACTAAAATATAGTAAATATTAATTAAGTGCCAATAATTGTGCTAAGTACTCTACCTGTATTATTTAATTTAATATTTATAATACCCGTCTTTTAATAACAGACAAGAAACTTGATATTAAGAATGGGAAAGTATTTTGCCTAAAGTCATTTAGCTACTAACTAGTATGGACAGGTCTTGAACTAGTTCCAGAACCCAATCTCTTAATTACTCCATTACTGAAGTGAGGTTCTGCTTTAAAAAAAAATCTAAAATGTGTGGCATTGGCTTAGCAGCTGGGGGTGGGTGGGTGGTAAGGAAATGGATATAAAAGGCTGACAATATGGCAATCATGTTTACAGTAAAGAATATGGTAAAACTGGAAGACAGACCATGTGCCTACTGAGGCTAGAGCTCTAAGGGAAATGGTTAGAATTAGAATATTAGTGTGTGTTGGCTGACTTTAACAAAAGAAAGAGTTGAAATAGGGGAACAACTGGCCAATTTTAAGCAGAAATGAAAAGGAATAGCGTGAAATCTGGGTCATCAAAGGACTGGAAAAGCCTATTACTTTTAGACACCAAAGAGGAAAAAAGAGACAAGATTGAGATCTTAAGCAAACAAGGCCCAATAATTCTTTTCAGCTGAATAAAATGAATCAGCCTGGAGGCAATGTTCAGATTAAAGATGGCACCTTTTTACCGAACCAAGATTATTGTTCTAGATAACCTCAACTTTCTTGTCATTAGGTTGAGAGAAAAGGGCATGGAGGGGAAAGGATGCAAAGAAAGAAGACAGATTTGAGAAAATCTGTTTAGAAAAGAACTTTGGGGAGGAGGGGATAATAATCCTGAACTCATTTTACAAAGCCAGCATTACTCTGGTACCAAAGCCAGAGAAGGACACTATAAGAAAAGAAAACTACAGGCCAATACCCCTGATGAATACAAAATTTCTCAATAGCAAACCAAATTCAACAGCATATTAAAAGGATCATACACCATAATCAAGTGGGATTTAGACATTAATGAAAGAAACTGAAGAAGACAAGTAAATGGAAAGATATCTTATATTCACAGATTGGAAGAGTTAAGCAATGTTAAAATGTCTATACTACCCATGCTATCTATAGAGTCAATGCAATCCCTATCAAGATTTCAATGGCATTTTTTATAGAAATAGAAAAAAAATCCTAAAACTTGTATGGAACCATGAAAGACCTCAAAGAGCCAAAGCAGTCTTGAGAAAGAAGCAAGGTGGGTGCATCTCATTTCCTGATTTCAAACTATATTACAAAGCTATAGTAATCAAAACAATATGGTACTGGTATAAAAACAGACATATAGACCAATGCAACAGAAATGTGAGCCCAGAAATAAACCCATGCATATATGGTCAACTAATATTTGACAAGGGAGGCAAATGGTGTTGGGAAAACTTGATATTCACATGCAAAATAATGAAACTGGACCCCTATCTTATACCACTCACAAAAATTAACTTGATATGGGTCTTCCCTGGTGGCGCAGTGGTTGGGTTGAGAGTCCGCCTGCCAATGCAGGGGACACGGGTTCGTGCCCTGGTCCAGGAAGATCCCACATACCGCAGAGTGGCTGGGCCCATGAACCATGGCCACTGAGCCTGCACGTCCAGAGCCTGTGCTCCACAACGGGAGAGGCCACAACAGTGAGAGGCCCACGTACCGCAAAAAAAAAAAAATAATAATAATAATTAACTTGATATGAATTAAAGACTTAAGTGTAAAACCTGAGATCATAAAACTCCTAGAAGAAAACATAGAAACATACAGAAAAAGTTCCTTGACAGCCATCTTGGCAATGACTTTATAGATATGACACCCAAAGCACAAGCAACAAAAGCACAAATAAACAAGTGGGATTACATCAAACTAAAAAGCTTTTGTACAGCAGAAGAAACAATCAATGAGATAGAAAGGCAATCAGTGGAACGGGAGAAGATATTTGCAAACCACATATCTGATAAGGAGTTAATATCCAAAATATATAAGGAAATAACTCAATAGCAAAAAAAAAATTCAATTAAAAAATGGGAAAAGGTCTTGAACAGACATTTTTCCAAGGAAGATATTCAAATGGCTGGTAAGTACATGAAAAGATACTCAACATCACTAATCATCATGTGATGCTCTTGGTGGGAATGTAAATCGGTACAGCTACTGTGGAAAACAACATGGAGTTCCTCAGAAAATTAAAAATAGAACTACTATATAATCCACTTCTGGGTGTATGTCCAAAGGAAATTAAATGACTCTCTTAAAGAGATATCTCCACCCCATGTTCACTGCAGTATTATTTACAATAGCCAAGACAGAGAAATAACTAAGTGTCTATCAACAGATGAATGGATAAAGAAAATGTGACACACACACACACACACACACACACACACACACACTACAATGGAACATTATTCAGCCATGAAAAGAAGGAAATCCTGTCATTTGAGACAAATGCCCAACTCTCCAAAAAACTGCCAAATGCTTTCCAAAGTGGCTGTACAATTTTACATTCCACCAGCGTCACATACCTGCAGAGAAGACATGTATGATGTTATTGTGAACCACTTCTAAGTCTACTCAGGGGTCTTCAAACCTGTGCCCTTTATCACAAGGTGTGAATTGCTCAAAGCAACCCATCCCCACTGCTAGAAAATTTTAGGTCTCATCTTTGAGTCACTGATAGAAAGTCTTTGGAGACAAGAGTATGAAGGTAGGAGGAGAAGATCTAACTGGGACCATTCTCAGAAAATGAGATTTAAAAATCCTTATTATTAAAAATTTCAAACACATATTAATGTATATAAATACTATAATGAACCCCTATGTGCCCATCACCCAGCTTCACCAATTATCAATTCGTGGCCAGTTTTATTTTATCCCAAACCTCCTCTTCCCCTGTCCTCCCTTTTATTTTAAGCAAATTTCTCACATTATATAATTTTTTTTGCAAACAGTTTAATATAGCTCTTTAAAGGATCTTATTTAAACACATAATCACAATACCTTTATCACTTAAAAAGTTAGTAATAAATCCTTAATATCATTCAATATTTGAGATTTGAGAGTTGAATAAGGGATGGAGGAGAACAAAACAGGAGGATCAAGATAAAAAAGAATAAAATCTGCTTTCATTCCTAGCCTAATGCAGATTCATACTGAGTAGTTCCGCTCTTTGTGATGAAGGTTTCTTCGGGGCCATAAAACCCTTCTTAATCTTACTCCTCCTTCCTTATGCTTCTTTTTAATGGGTCATGTGAAAGCATGGCTTATCCTCATGGTTCAGATTAAACTTCAGTGATGAGTTCTACTGGCTTTGCTTCCCCTTTGGACAGTCTATGTGGCCAATATTAAACCTGAGACCATATTCCTCTACCTGCCACTTCTCCAGGCCCGACTCCATCAGCTCCAGTGGGAAAAAGTGGGGAAGGTAAAATGATTATAATAAACTATTATTATTTATTTATAAATATAAATTTATTTATAATCTATTTGTTTATTATAAATTATTAGAATAAATAATTTGATACCTTCTGAAGCTGTGGGAGAAAATTACTGAGTGAACTTCAACACCCTTTCTGCTCCATACCTGTTGCCTGGATAATTGAGAATTACCCATCAATCATTTCCGGTGCTGTGCCATCCCTCCATTGTTAGACTATGAGTCCTCCAGAACCAGATCCTTCTGTTCAGATTTTTTTTTAAATTTAATTAATTAATTAATTTTTGGCTGCGTTGGGTCTTTGTTGCTGCCTGCAGGCTTTCTCTAGTTGCGGTGAGCTGGGGCTACTCTTTGTTGCGGTGTGTGGGCTTCTCATTGTGGTGGCTTTTCTCGTTGTGGAGCACGGGCTCTAGGTGCACAGGCTTCAGTAGTTGTGGTGCACGGGCTTAGTTGCTCCGCGGCATGTGGAATCCTCCCGGACCAGGGCTTGAACCCATGTCCTCTGCATTGGCTGGTGGATTCTTAACCACTGCACCACCAGAGAAGTCCCTTTCTGTTCAGACTGAGCCAGCAGAAAGGAAGTTGGCTTTATCGGACCAAGATCCTGAGAGCAGGGCCTCTCCCCCTTCAGAGAGGCCTTCCGGGGCAGTACACAGTCTGCTCTTTCCTCATTCCTAGAGCTTTTCCTGCCATCCTGAGGCTTTCTAAACCCTTGCAGATGTTCTCTTTCTTAAGAAATATTCATGTTGTGATGGAGTTTATTGGTACTTAGCCTAAAGCTTCACTTTGCTTCCTTTCTATAGGAAGAAAGAAACAAGAAATTGGTTTTTGCTACAAACCCCAGATGTTACTTGTTTATTACAAGAGCCAGTCAGACCCAAGAAGACCTGTGTGTAAAGAGTGGTTCCAGTAAAGGCTGAAAGAGATACTCAGTTTTGTCAAGAACTAAGGCCATTGCTGGTCACAGTGGAGCTCCCAGGCATCACAGGCAGTCTGTAAAAAGAGAGTACTCCTTGGTCCTTTGGCCCTTCACCTCTGTGCTTTTCATTGTGCCTTACCCAAGAAGTATATCCTGGATTTCTGGCATCATTCAAATTTCAAGCACTGTGCCCCACAAATACGTCCTACTTAAGAGACTAGGGTTCACAAAGCATTGTCATTGTGAGCTCTGGGGAGATCTGGGGAGGGGGAAAGGACCAAACTCCAGCTCCCCTGTGGGCTTATCAGGAAGGAGTTTTACTAAACATGCTTCCTGTGTCTGTCAGATTTTCCCCTAAGAATCATTTCCAAAAATGGGAAAAAATGAAGTGTTTAAATCAGGAAGGATTTCTGCTTCAGCTTTGAGAAATGACAATGCATTATATCTAACTACACTGACAATGTCTTGGCAAAAATACCACATAAACGAAACTGCTGAGCTGTTAAGAACATAGCTAATTCAAGAACATTTCTTTATTTAATAACCATTCAAAAGATATTTCCTGAGAACCGTTTTGTGCAAGGCACTCCCAAGAATATAGAGATGAATATGGCATAATTTCTACCTTACAGGCTCATAATTTGGTAGCTCAGGTATTCATTCATTTTTTTCACTAACTCAACACATAATAATAACACATTTTTTTCACTAACTCAACACACATAACTCAACAACATAATAATGATGCTCCCATTATGTGTCAAACATAATTCTAGGGGCTGGGATACAGTGGTGATAAAAGACAATGCCTTAACTCTCAGAGAGTTTGTAATCCTGTGGAGATATGAGGAAAACAGATATGTTAAGAAAAGAAAAAATACAAATTAACTAGTGCTAAATGCTGTGAGGAAAATAAAACAAGTTAATACAATAAGAAATGTCTTAATGGAGGTGGCCACTTTAGATAGGGTGGCAGAGAAGGCTTCTCTGAAAAGGTGACATTGAATACTAAAAAAGAAGCAAGCCATGCAAAGGCCTAGATAGACATTGCCAGCAAGGGTAAAGGTCCCATGATAGGAACAAGTTTGCTCTCTCACTTGATTTGTAGTTTACCTGGGTATAGATTTCTAGGTCAAAGTAATTTTCACTAAGAACTTTGAAGGTATGACCCTATTGGTTTCTAGGGCCCAGTAGTGTTAGTGAGAAATCTGATGCCAATCTAATTCTCATTTTTTGTTGGTATCTTATTCTTATCCCTATGAAAAAGTTAAGGGACTTCTATACACCATTGGCGTTCTAGAATTTCATGATGTTTAATGGATGCTTTAAATCTGAAATTCATATCCTTCTTCAATTCTAGGAAATATTCTTCTATTATTTCTTTGACAATATTTCCCCCTCCATTTTCTCTTTCTGATACTCCTGGGAGATCATGTGGGCTCTTGGTTTGGTCCTCCATTAAAAAAATGTATTTATCTCTTTGACTTTTGGTTTTATGGTCTAGTAGTATTCTTTGACTCTTTATTTCAGCCCTTCTATTGGCTTTTTAATTTCAGTAATTTTTACTTTCCAAAATTCTTTTTGTTATTCTTAGATTGCCTTTTTTACTCTTTCATTTAAAAAAAAAAATTTAGGGAATTCCCTGGCGGTCCAGTGGTTAAGACTCTGCGCTTTTACTGCTGAGGGCCTAGAGTGGATCCCTGGTTGGGGAACTAAGATTCCACAAGCTATGGCATGGCCCCCCCACAAAAAATTTTAGCCTATTCTTATTTTATTTGTGCAATTGCTTCTTCTAAGAATACTAGTAAAATTCTTTTGAAAGTTTTCTTTTCTCTTCCCTGAATTATAATCTGTTTTTTCCAGAGTCAGTTATTCTATTCGTTCATCCTCATCCTCCTCTTTTGTGCTCCTGGTTTCCTTCCAGTTCACTTAAAAACAGGAGTAAAAGGGTAGTTTCATCATTATAGGTTGGTTTTATTTCCTTGGGTTAATTTTGTTTCTCGAGCAGACCACTCCCCTATGGGAAGATGGAACCATGAGTTCTGTGTAGGTAGGCAGAATGTGTTCTTTCACTGGTTTTACCCTAGAGTACACGAGGAGCTTGCTGGCAAACTTGAGTCCCCCAAATTTAAAATAAAGTGGGTTTTACTCTGAAGTGATGACACCCACATTAGAAGCCCTACCCCTCTGCAGATAGATTGTTAAATTTCTTTGGAAAGCAGTTCTCTTGTTTGAGACTAGAGGTCAGATAAATTTTTACTGCTATATGTATGCCTATAGGAGTGGTAGGATGGTACAGAGGGCCAGGTGTTGTCCATGTTGTTTCATGGGCAGTTTTACAATTAATTATCCTGATTATTACCCCCACATCTTACTCCTGCTCTCAATTCCTGCTGAATCTAGCTTGGAACTACTCTTGAGGAATGCATTTCCGTGGAAGCTTTCACTACTCTGGTTTATTTATGGGTATAATCTATCTACTTTCTGCCTTCCAAAAGCTCATCAGCATCTTGGGTCTGCTGACAGTTCTTCACACTCTGTCAGGGGATTTATTTTCTATTTGTACTTCCTCACAGTCATTTCATTAGGCTCAAATAGGAAGTCTCAACGTCCTTCTTAAAACTAGATGCCCAAAAGTGAACATGGGACCCAAGATAATATTCCCTACTTTCTGAAGGAATGATTGCATGAATGACCTCATAAATGTAGAAATTCATAGCAGCTACTCTGCTAGTTTAGCTGCTCTGGGTATTTACACTACTTCTCTGCTGCAGCCATCTTGTGAGAACTTGAGCAGAGAACTGCATTCTCTTTGGAGACTCCCATTGCAGATCCCTCTATACCTCTGCTTTAATCTGCTCTGGTGTTCTCTAGGCCTGCTATTCAGCTACCATCCTAGGACTTCCTTTCACTGTTCTCATGTTTCCTGGCTTCCATATCTTTCTTGGTTTATTCTCTTGTTTTGCTTGAGTATATACTAGAAGCTTCCTAAGAGAGGATACATGATAAGTAAATTTTTTGAGTCTTTGCACATATGGATATTTCTTTATACTTGCATTTTATTGATAGTTTCAATGGATTTAGAATTATAGAATGCAAATAATTTTCTGGCAGACGTTTGAAGCGTTGATGTTTACCTTCTGCTGTTGCTGTTGAGAAGGCCAATGCTATTTTATTTATTTATTTTTTTTGTGGTACGCGGGCCTCTCACTGTTGTGGCCTCTCCCGTTGCGGAGCACAGGCTCCGGACGCGCAGGCTCAGCGGCCATGGCTCACGGGTCCAGCCGCTCCGCGGCATGTGGGATCCTCCCGGACCGGGGCACGAACCCGTGTCCCCTGCATCGGCAGGCGGACTCTCAACCACTGCGCCACCAGGGAAGCCCAGCCAATGCTATTTTGATTCTTGAATATGACATTTTATTTCTCTCCGGAAGCTCTTAGGATCTTTTAAAAAAAAATTATAATTTCTTCACATGTGGTCAATCTGCCATGTTAAACAGATTTGTCATGTGTTTTAATTTTGTCTCCCCAGGGAAATAGCAAGTATGGCAGAAAGAGCATTAACTCTGAAAAGTTATGCCTAGGTGGATAGATGTGATTATTAGTAAAATTATGTATGTAAAGCATCTGGCACATATTGATGCCCCATCTCCCAAAAGTGAACGTATATACTTGAGAGCTGGTCCCAGGACTTATAAAACCTTATGATCCTCACAACACCTGGCACATACTAGGCACATACTAGATTCTCAATAAATATGACTTGATCTCACCATACACAAAAATAAACTCAAAATGGCTTAAAGACTTAAGTATAAGACATGACATCATAAAATTCCTAGAAGAGAAAATAGGCAAAACATTCTCTGACATAAATCATACCAATGTTTTCTTAGGTCAGTCTCCCAAGGCAGTTGAAATAAAAACAAAAATAAACAAATGGGACCTAATCAAACTTACAAGCTTTTGTACAGCAAAGGAAACCATAAACAAAATGAAAAGACAACCTACTGAATGGGAGAAAATATTTGCAAATGATATGACTGACAAGGGCTTAATCTCCAAAATATACAAACAGCTCATACAACTCAACAACAAAAAAACAAACAACCCTATCCAAAAATGGGCAGAAGACCTAAATAGACATTTCTCCAAAGAAGACATACAGATGGCCAAGAGGCACATGAAAAGATGCTCAACATTGCTAATTATTAGAGAAATGCAAATCAAAACTACAATACGGTACCACCTCGCACTGGTCAGAATGGCCATTATCAAAAAGTCTACAAATAACAAATGCTGGAAAGGGTGTGGAGGAAAGGGAACCCTCCTGCACTGTTGGTGGGAATGTAAGTTGGTGCAGCCACTGTGGAAAACAGTATGGAGGTTCCTCAGAAAACTAAAAATAGAATTACCATATGATCCAACAATCCCACTCCTGGGCATATATCCAGACAAAACTGTAATTCAAAAAGATACATGCCTATGTTCATAGCAGCACTATTCATAATAGCCAAGACATGGAAACAACTTAAATGTCCATCGACAGATGAATGGATAAAGAAGATGTGGTACATATATACAATGGAATACTATTCAGCCATAAAAAGAACGAAATAATGCCATTTGCAGCAACATAGATGCAACTAGAGATTATCATACTAAGTGAAGTAAGTCAAAGAGAAAGACAGATATCATAAGATATCACTTATTTGTGGAATCTAAAATATGGCACAAATGAACCTATCTATGAAACAGAAACAGAATCACAGACATAGAGAACAGACTGGTGGTTGCCAAGGGGGAGGGATGGAGTGGGAGGCTGGGGTTAGCAGATGTAAGCTTTTCTATATAGAATGGATAAACAACAAGGTCCTACTGTATAGCACAGGGAACTATATTCAATATCCTGTGATAAACCATAATGGAAAAGAATACCAAAAAAGAATGTATATATATACATAACTGAATCACTTTGCTGTACAGCAGTAATTAACACATCATTGTAAAGCAACTATACTTCAATAAAAAATATGATTTGATGACGATGAGTCTTTGCCATTATTTTTCTGTGGGACTTTATTTAAGATATTTATCTTCACTGTGTCTCAATTTGCATATTTGTCAATGGGGAAAATACTTCTTGACTTGCTTATTGTTCATGTGTTGTGAAGCTTCAGTTAATGAATGTGAAAATTTTCAAAGAAGTTAAAATCCCTCTACAGATGTCAAGTACAGTTTCTGGTCTCAAAGCTGAATGAATTTTTTTTTTTAACATCTTTATTAGAATATAATTGCTTTACAATGGTGTGTCAGTTTCTGCTTTATAACAAAGTGAATCAGTTATACATAAACATATGTCCCCATATCTCTTCCCTCTTGCATCTCCCTCCCTCCCACCCTCCCTATCCCACCCCTCTAGGTGGTCACAAAGCACCGAGCTGATCTCCCTCTGCTATGTGGCTGCTTCCCACTAGCTATCTATTTTACGTTTGGTAGTGTATACATGTCCATGCCACTCTCTCGCTTTGTCCCAGCTTACCCTTCCCCCTCCCCGTATCCTCAAGTCCATTCTATAGTAGGTCTGCATCTTTATTCCCATCTTGCCCCTAGGTTCTTCTGACCATTTCTTTTCAGATTCCATATATATGTGTTAGCATACGGTATTTGTTTTTCTCTTTCTGACTTACTTCACTCTGTATGACAGTCTCTAGGTCCATCCACCTCACTACAAATAACTCAGTTTCGTTCCTTTTTATGGCTGAGTAATATTCCATTGTGTATATGTGCCACATCTTCTTTATCCATTCATCTGTTGATGGACACATAGGTTGCTTCCATGTCCTGGCTATTGTTGAATGAATCTTCCTAATTTTCTAAAATCCCATTTATTAAATCCAAAGGATATAGAAAAAGAACTGTAACATTTACCATAATAAATAACAGAGAACACACAATTTGTAATTCAGATATTAATGAGAAATGTACAGGAAAAGGGCACTTTTATTTTCTAAGCAATAGAGTAAAAATAAAATATAAAAAGTAATGGAATCAAGTATAGGCAGCATTGGAACCACTCAGTCATGCAGAGAAGCTGTGTAAGTGAAATTAATCTATCTATATCTAACAAGAATAAAGGCAACCCATATATAATAGCATGCAAATAAATTAATTAGTCTTCAATTTAAACTTCTATTCTCAAAGCTGATTATTATCTATTGAGTGCTTATAAAAATTTTTTATTGGAATATAGTTGATTTACAATGCTGTGTTAGTTTCAGGATACAGCAAAGTGAATCAGTTATACATATACATATATCCACTCTTCTTTAGATTCTTTTCCCATATAGGCCATTACAGAGTACTGAATAGAGTTCCCTGTGCTATACAGTAGGTCCTTATTAGTTATCTATTTTATATATAGGAGCATGTATATGTCAATCCCAATCTCCCAATTTATCCCTCCTCCCCTTGCCCCCGGTAACCCTAAGTTTGTTTTCTACATCTGTGACTCTGTTTTGTAAATAAGTTCATTTGTACTCTTTTTTTAAGATTCCACATATAAGCTATATCATATATATTGAGTGGTTTTCAAATTTCATTTCTTAGCAGCAGAATCCTTTATTTTCCAACTGAGATCTTACAGAACAGATAAATGTGAAGCTGCTCTTTTTAAAGCAGAAACTTCAGAATGAAGAGGCCAAACAAAACTCTTGATCTTCTCTATTCCCCCTGCAGCAGACCTTAGACTCCTCTAAGGAAATAGAGTTTGAAAATCATTGGTTTAAGTAAGGTGATCTATTAGTCCAAGTAAGGTTTTATTAAAGTGGTCATGAGTAAAACTGGCTATGAAAAAAAAGTGTCTTAATTTCTAAAGCAGGGTCCATAATCTATTCTGGTACCACTAATCAAAGTATCAAAGCTTCAACAAGTTATGACTGTCCTCCACAACAGAGGTATAAACTTGAGACTCCCTTGTCAATGAGTTCTGTTCTTTTCTGCTTCAGACATTAGTATGTGGGGTCCTAAAACTGCTTGAGGTTTTCAAACAACTAAATTCTGACTTGAAAATACCACCTACTGCTGTGGAAGGAAGGGAAGTATGCCTATTTGTAAAGAAACAGAAAAAAGTCTTTAACTTACCCAGAGCACAAGGACATTCATGAGATGGTCTATGTGTGTCCGTTTAAAAGTGGACTTTCCACTGTTCTGCATTAATTTGGTGTCTGGTCCTAAGTGAAACAGGGAGACATCACCTCTTAGAATCACTGAATATTCTCAAGAGGATTGAAATTGGGTTAAAATGTACCTTTATGACCACTTTATCAAACCTCAATGCTAGGGGATAAAGTCCTGGAGAAAGGCTCATGCTTGGTGCCAATAACTCAAAGAATGGAAAAGTTGTTTCTAAGGATAATCCCAACTACTTCTGCAAAGTGCATCAATGCTTGACACCTCCCTCTCTTTGCTGCACCTTAGTCTAGTTTTTCGTTGATAAGTCAGAATAGGAGCCACAAGCTTCTCTCTCATCTGGTTTATTTAGCTTAGAAAAGGGATTTTCTGATAAGGAGAACTTCACCTTCTTTTGAGGAAACCCATTGCTGGACCAGGCTCTATTTAAAGTTTCTAATTAAGAAATGGAGAAAGGAAAAGGCAATGGCAGTGATTTCTCTTGAGGTGGAAGCTTGGGAGCTGAGATTTCTCTGGAGCTGAGAGACAGAGACTCTGCATTTCTTCATGACAAGGCAGATAGTAAGTAGAAATAAAGAGCTTTTTTTTTTTTTATAAGAGCTCCTATAGGAACCAACATTTTTTTTTTTTTAATTTTATTTATTTATTTATTTTTGGCTGCATTGGGTCTCCGTCGCTGTGCGCGGGCTTTCTCTAGTTGCGGTGAGATGGGGCTTCTCTTGTTGCGGAGCACGGGCTCTAGGCACACGGGCTCAGTAGTTGTGCCTCGTGGGCTCTAGAGTGCAGTCTCAGTAGTTGTGGCGCACGGGCCCAGTTGGTCCATGGCATGTGGGATCTTCCTGGACCAGGGCTCAAACCCGTGTCCCCTGCACTGGCAGACAGATTCTCAACCACTGCACCACCAGAGAAGCCTTAAAGAGCTTTTAATGGCCACTGGGACTAGAGTTGGAAATTATTATCTTACTGCGGTTGTTGTCATCAATGCCCACTGTCACCGAGGGCACAGGGTGGCACAGAATCTTCCTCCATTTTCCAGCACTACCTTATAACTTAAGAAAATCCCTCAATAAGTATAAGGGATTATGGTTCTAAATGCCATCTCAAGATGGGCCACTGCTAATGAGCCACATGTGCCTTTTCTCTGGTATGAACACTTCATATTGTATTTTATATTCTACATAATGACTGCCGTGTTTGTTTTTTCCTCATGGGAGCAATCCACATGTATACTCTCCCCTTTCACATGTTCCCCTTTCATATGCTAATACTATGTGTACTTCTATGTGTATACCTTCTCTTGTGTCTAGATATGTTTAGAAAGAATTATGAATGCTCTGTGGTCTTGGAACACAAAGCCTTCCTCTAACAAAGGCAGGGCTGATATGCTGGCAGCTCACTGCTTGGAAAAGAGGTCGTTTTTTTCTTAAATTATCCATCCATCTATCCATCTACCTGCCTCCCTTTCTATCTGTCTCAAAGCCATAGTGTTCTGGTACATATCTGAGCACCATATCTGCATCCTGAAAACTAAGTACCCACAACGTGGCTACTAATGGAATCCAGCAGGCTGGGGGTCTGTGGTCCCCACAAAGACGTACCAGTAAAAATTACCAAGCCATAGCACCAGTCTGTATTCCTGATGATGCAGCCTCGGAGAATCAGCCTGTCATGATCCAGGACGTAATTTTTTCCTTTATAAATCAGTATTCCTGTGAATCTGTCCAACCTGTTATTGGGAGACTCACACCTCACTTCTCCTGAAAAAAAAAAAAAAAAAAAGAAGGAATAAGAGTCCTGACTCTGTAATCTTAATTCTTTCCTAACAGGACAGAGGAGGCTTAACAGAAAAGAGGAAAGAACATCCCCTTTTCAAAATATACACACATCTTTTGCCTATCCTTTCTCAGCCACTGCCCATTTCTCACCAGGCAAAGGGTTCTGGGCATCAAAGAAGAGTAATTCTGTGACATGGGTCATCCAGAGAGAGAACAACCCACACGATAACCTATCACCATCAGTACTTCTAGATCAAATGAGCTGAATCTGAAGAAATTTTAAAATACTTAAAGCAAACCTAGTATTTGTTTCAAAATGGAAATAATTTGACTTTTTCATGATTAGTAAAGTAAAATACATTGTAAATACATATACAACATTGTAAATACATATACAACATTAAAAGGAGAAAGTAAAACTCACCCACTGCCTCGAAATAAGCACAATTAAACTTCTGTAGTACATCCTTCCAAGTTTTTTTCTATACATGTACTCATAAACATACATATGTTTCCAAAAACAGGTTTATGTTACATATACTATGCATAGTGTATTGCAATCTTTTTCATTTATTAATATGTTGTGAATATTTTTCCATGTGGATAAATAGCAACTTGCACATCGTTTTTAATATAGAATTCACTGATGGATGTACCACACTTTAACCAGACATCTACTAATAAATATTTGGGTTGGCAAACCTATTCCCTAACTCACCATCAAAGGCAGATAGTAGCTTCAGGTTATCTTCCATCTCACTGGTAACTGAGATGGCTTGCTTCACTTTCAAGTTGGTTTCACTAGAGTAAAGAATGCACATACATAACAGCATCACAGGTCCAGTTTCTCCAATTTTAGAAAACAGTTGTTACCAATAGAGCTTGGGCTATAGGCTTGAGCCGTGAGAGTCACTCCCACTGTTATCCTCTCTCAAGAAAAGTATTGAGGTGGGATGGTTCCACAGGGAAGCTGGGTATTAGCCCACTTGTTCCCCTCTCTCCCTGAAACACACATCAACTGCTTCAACCAACCTATGAGACCTTGTGGGTCAGATGCTCTAGAAAAGCTGAAGAAACATCACAAGACAACCTGGAGGGGGTACCTGCTCCCTTCAAGAATAAGGAGCAGGTCCTGGTAAGAATGTGCATATACCTCCAAGTAAACATACTCCTCATCTCATAAATATTTACAGGATCCATGAAGGGATCCCACTTAACCATTTGCTGATACAAGAATGCACAGAGACAGAAGTAAAAAAGAAGCCACATTTCAAAAAGTTTGTGGGCACCAAGAGGAATAGTTGTAAGGACACAGATCGATACAAAACTCCACAGGACAAGCTCTCTGAAGATGGCCTCTATACTCCAAAGATCTTAGCTTTTGCACGTTAATGAATTTCTACCTTAAGTCCTTTCTAGAACATGGTTTATCAGTACATAATTACCTCCATATTCATTCCCCCCCTGGAAACTTTGGAACTATATTCTGAAATTTTACAGTTCTGTTAACGTCTTTCCTACCACTCAGCATTACTGAATATAGATAGACAGAATGTCTCCAGTTTAGAGATGGAGAATACGGAGTTTATTTGCCCAGATTCTGCACCAGTGGATGCTAAATTATTGCTGTCAAGAGCTCAGCCTGAGACTTGAGGTCCCAAGAGTCTGGCCTCCTATCTTATCTAGATATTTCTAGCCTCTTTTAGCACTTCATTCTCTGCATCATGTTCTCCCTCAGTGAGAAATCACTCTAAGCTGGCTCAACCGTCTTAATGGATTATCAGGAGGGAACACTCACCCGTCCAGTTCTGCTGTTTCTATATATGTCAGACTGTAGGGCTCACTGCTAGAGAGTAACAGTATATCAGCCTGTGGTCAGAAAAGTCAGAGAAGATAAGGAAGGCAGGAAGGCAGACTTTTAACATTACAGTGTAACAAAAGCAATTACCTCAGGAACAGATGTTCATCTTAAGAATATTATAGACATTTGGTTTACTTTCTTTGTCTAGGACCCATCACTGCTACCACACACCCCCTCTCCAAAAACTAGTCATGTTTTACCTGTAGCTATGGTGAGAAATGGACAAGAACAAACTTCTTACCACAGGAGATGTTGATCTCTGGATGCAAAGTGAGGAAGGTGAAGGTCACCAAAAGGAGTGGTCACAGAAGTTGCTAAAAGGGTTCCTATTCAAGCCAAAAGAGAAAAAGCCACAGCCCAAAGAGGTACTCACCGTGACAACCTGATTATTTTCTAGTTTTATTATATCTCCCACTTGGACATTCATCCATTTGTCTGTCACTATCCTGCAAGAAAGTGAGCCTTGAATGCCTGCATGCCTGCTCTGAGAATTTCCCCACAGCCCTGTTTTGACAATCAAGAAGAAAAAAAAAAAAGCTGAGATGAACTCAAGGCTCAAAGGAGGACCAAACTGGGTTTGTGATACTCCTTGCTACAATCAAGAATGGGGCCCATTTCTCTTGACTTAAGACTATAAGAGTTTTCTAAAACTCTATAAGGGTATATGTAGACATACATGCACATAATTTTTCTTTAAATAAAAGCAATATATGCATATGGTAAAAAAAAAAACATTTCAAATAATTAAGAAGTATGTAAGGACTTCCCTGCTGGCGCAGTGGTTAAGAATCCGCCTGCCAATGCAGGGGACACAGGTTCGAGCCCTGGTCCGGGAAGATCCCACATGCTGCGGAGCAACTAAGCCCGTGTGCCACAACTACTGACCCTGCGCTCTAGAGCCCGTGAGCCACAACTACTGAAGCCCACGTGCCTAGAGCTCGTGCTCCACAACAAGAGAAGCCACCGCAATTAGAAGCCCACACACCACAACGAAGAGTAGCCCCCGCTCACTGCAACTAGAGAAAGCCCGTGCGCAGCAACAAAGACCCAATGCAGCCAAGAGTAAATTAAAAAAAAAAAAAAGAAGAAGTATGTAAAAGGAAAAAGTAAAGTCTCTTCTCTCCCCAAATTTTAGTTTTCCTTCCCCCAAGGTAGCCACTGTGAGTAATTTTTTGCATTTCTTTAGAGAAAATATCAATCCATATAATCCCATACAAGATAAACATTTAAAAATTACATAATAGATACATAATTTTCTGCACTTTGCATTTTTCATTTAATAATATATCTGGGAGAACACTTATAGAAGATGTGGCTCATTCCTCTTGATAGCTAAAAAATGCGGCTTTTAACTAAAGATGTGCTTGTAGCCAGAATTACTGAGAAATTAAGATGACAGAAATCACAACTTGAAAAACAAATTTTTTTCAATAGTAGCTTTGCTCAAACTCATGTGCTCTAGAAAAAGAAAGCCACTTTTTGGAATATAGACAACTCACCTCAAGTGTTACATCAGTCAAACATTCACTGGCTTACAAAGTCTAACCACTAGGGACCTGCTTGTGAACTCCTACTCTAAAACCACTCTATGACAAATTCTTCTCTAATAATCTTATAAAATCCAAGTGCTCAAGCTCCTTGGGAAGTTCATTTGACTAAATTCATTTGGTAACTCCCTAGCCTTGCAAATTTCTTACACACTCAGTTTTATCTTTTCTTTCTATTTCTATTACCTTCCTTTCTTTTTTAATTTTCTTTTTAATCACAACTGACTTTTTTGGTGGTATCTTATGGGAGGCTTCAACAGACCAAAACACTTAGGGAAATAATCCACCATGAGTAAGAATCAGCAGACACAATAAATAACAGAATTAGATGCCCAAGCATGTCACATAATAGAATCATACGATTAAAACTACAGCTGCTGGTATATATACAATGAAATATTATTCAGCCATAAAAAAGAATTAAATTTTGTCATTTGCAACGAGGATGGACTTGGAGGGTATTATGCTAAGTGAAATAAGTCAGACAGAGAAAGACAAATACTGTATGATATCACTTATATGTGGAATCTAAAAAATACAACAAACTAGTGAATATAAAAAAAAAAGAAACAAACACACAGATAAAGAACAAACTAGTGGTTACCAGTGGGGAGAGGCAATATAGGGGTAGGGGATTAAGAGGTACAAACTATTACGTATAAAATAAGCTACAAGGATATATTGTACAACATGGGGAATATAGACAATATTTTATAATAACTATAAATGGAGTATAACCTTTAAAAATTGTGAATCACTGTATTGTACACCTGTAACTTGTATAACGTTGAACATCAACTATACTGCAATTAAAAAATATGTTTTTAAAATATAGCTCCTGGGTATTCTGTAAGGTCACCATGAAAAAAGACTGGACCTCAATCTTGAATTCTTTCAGATTTGTACTTCTTTGCAATCATGATTCTGCAAACACTGGTCACTTTTCCTTTCATACAATCTCTATTTGTTGAATTCTTTCCCATCCCTTAAGGCCCAGCACAAATATCACCTCTTCCAGAAAGTCTTCCTTGATTCCTTTAGCCAGCTATGATTGCTCATTTTTATTAATTCCTATGATAATTTTTTGTACCTCTTATGATAATCTTCACATTTTGCCTTATATAGAAATCACGCCTGTCTCCCTCTATTCCTGCCAAAGGTAAATTGCTCAAATTTTGCAGGAACCCACAAAAAATACAAACATTGACCCAATACTTTAGATAGATATGACCAAACACTACAGCAATGGAGTCAACACCAATATTTTCTTTATATTGCTAACAAAAAGATGTCCTAACCAAAGGCTACAGTAGAATGGTCAATAAGCCATGTAGAGTCGATTGATGTTCTAAAGACAGGTGTCTCCATGCTGACCACTGTACTAGTAATAACCACTTGCACATTAATACCATGTCATAATTTATTAATTGCTTTAATATATATTATTTTGTTTTCATTTTCATAAGCATCCTCTAAGGTATAGAATATTATCTTCACTTTATAGATAAGAAATATGAGGCCCAGAGAGGTCTGAGGTCACATAGGAAGTTCAGGGCATACTAGATCTAGAAACAAGTTCTTCTTATGTCCAACCTGAGGCTCTTTTCACTGTCCTGAATCACTTTTGCAAAGCACCCAGCACATCAAGTTTTAGCAAGGCCAATCCTCTCCCAGAGTTGGTCCAACCTAAACTGGCTTCCCTAGGACTTACCTGCCATCCATCAGCAGCAGAACAGAACGACTGTTGACTTGATTGTCGTTTTGGTGCCTTTTCTAAAATTATATAAGAAAAAGTTCAGGAAATAGACATAAAGCAAACTGCATGTAGAAGGTTAATATTTTGAAGTATTATTCAATGTAGTTCCCCTTTTTTGTAATTCTCCCTCACCCCCCTCCTTCACCCTCCCAACCCCAAGTCCTTCTACCATGAAAACCAGGCCAAGAAGCTGATTGTCTCTGAGAAGCTGGGGATGGAGGTCAGAAAAAGGACCAAGAGAGAAGAAAGAGACAAAATCTTGGCTTTAATATCAAGAGCCAAAGCCTGGGGTAATGAGAACAAACAACTTACGTCAAAAGCCACAGAGGAGAGAATGCAAAATGAGGGGTAGGACTAGAACCTCATACACCTTGGTAGGTGCAGGGAAGTTAAGTATTCACAAGCATGCAGCTACCTTCACCCCCAACCACAGTCAGCATAAGAAGCCTCTACCATGGACGCAGTGAGGAAAGAAGAATAGAGGTCCATTCAAAGACCAAATAAGAAGGTGACAAATAAGGGTATGTCCTGATGCTACGACTCACACAAATCCCCTCCTTCCAGTTGAGATTACTCCCTGCGAAAAGGGTAGGACTGGGAAGAGGGCAGAAAGAGTCCTGAATTTGTCGGTTTATCCTAAAGAGACTGAGTTCTAAACCAGAAGTAACTAGGTGGGTTATCCTGAATTGGCAAGTTTACTTTTCAGCTTTCATTAAAAAGGGTTGAGATGGTGAAGTGCTGGTTATGAGCTACATTGAGTTTAGTTACAGAAAATTAAGTTATATTTTTGCACACCTGAGTTGTGACTGAAATTTCAACCACTATATGTGCTAATTCTGGTTTTAAAGAGTTACAGAGTTAGAGCTGGAGAAACACCCTGCTCTCAAACTTTGGTATAAAAATCTATCCTGTCAAAATCAGAAGGACTCTCTTAGGGAAGCTTCAAGCAGGTCAACGGGATGGACTTCCCAAATCCCACTAGTAGGCGTAGTGCTGGTTCCTCACCCTCACCCTTCCTTGCTGGGCCTGCTGTAAAGAAGCAAAGAGGAAGCCATGCAGCACTCACTGAAAGCCAGTTTCTTCCTCCAAGGCCAGGAAAGGAGTCAGCCTCTGTTATGTCATGATCTTTCTAAAACCAGAGGGTTGCTAGCTATGTGTACCTGATAGAACTGAAAGTTGGAAAGGGAAATAAGGGAGAGTTGGAGAGGAGAAGAGCAATGTGGAAAGGGGAGATAAGAGCAGGAGAAAGCAGGGGGGACAGAGGGAGGAGGGAAGAGGAATATAAAAATGGGAGAAGGGTGAATGGAGAAAGGATGAGAGCAAACCCAGAGAGAGCTAACTGAAGGAAGAGGTGGGTTATGAAAAAGGAGATGGAAGGAAACCTGGAAAAAGGTGGCAGTAGGAAGAAAGAGAAAGGCCTTGCATTACCCCTTTCTGGCCATGTATGGCTCACCAATCTTGGGCTTAAGGGAATTTCATATTCCTCTGGGATGGATAAGGACATAGGGAAAGGAAACACCTCTTTCCTTTCAGTGCTTCTTCCTAGCAAAAGGTAGTCCTGGGGAGTCCTTCTTGCCCCCCACAGCCTGACTAGGTACAGTGAGAGACTAGAGGCCCAGGAAGCCACTTCACCACGTCGTCGATGGCATCTTTCACTGCTGTTATGGACAGCACCACCATCAGGGGTACCACAGTCGTGTACCATGCCAAGGAGGAGATCTGGGGAATCAACTGAAAGAGGGACGGGGAGAGAAACTTGGGTCAAAAAACTTAAAGGACAGTGTATTCCCTCCCAATCCCCACCCCACCACCATTTCCCCCTCCCTAGATTTATAATAAATTCAACTATCCTAGTTGCTTTCCATTGTTGTAGCCTCCAGACAACCACCCAAAAGTCAGGAAACACCTCTTAAGAAAGGATTAAAGAAGAGGAGATGGTAAATTGCTATGTATCTGTCCTGAACTCTAATACCTTTGTCTTGATGGCAAAGAGCCATTTCTCCTCTGATAATGAAGGTGCTGGGGGTAGGGCTGTAAGAGTGGACACAGGAAAACCACATAACCTCCCATGCCCCTCCAGCATAAGGGGAAATGAGATGATCCGTCTCTCTCTCCCAACTTGTGCCTACCCTGTGCTCTGCTTCCTTGCCCTGTGCTTGTGTTCTAAACCATTCTCCTCCCTCAGCACTCCCGTGTGTTAACTTTCTGTCAGGGAGGCTGAGACAAGAAGGAGGAATGGGATGGCAGCTGAGGTTGGGGTGAAGAGTCAAGTCTGTGGCCTTTTATGGTTAAGCTGAACTGTGGCCGTGCAGCCATGATGAGGGAGCACCCCTTTACTCGGGACTTGGCGACCTTGTCCCCTTCCTCTTGTAGAGTCTTGTTTCACCCTGGCTAATCCTGACCACAGCTACTCTAGGAGACTGGCCTGAGACTCCAGCCATCCATTTGCCTGTTATCTAAAGAGAGAAGACATCTCTCAGTTTAAGGAGGAGAAGGACTGATTACATAACCTGACCCCAGAGAGACTGATAAAATACTTTGTGGAAAAGGCCCTAAAAGGCAATACCTGTAGGAAAAGCAAAAAGAGGAAATATGCATTTGCAAGTCTCTGGAACTGTTCAAACAGGTTCATAGGCAAGAAGTTAAAGGCATTATATTTTGAGGTCTTGATGCTATTGTTCTGTGAGTAAAAGAACACAAGCACAATTAGACGAATGAAAGACCCCACCTCCCAGTCTTAACAAAAAGGACCAAGACCACTTCATAAAACAGGAAAAAGCCACAGCCCCCCAACATAGTGGGAGAAGGAGGGAAGAAGTGTTTTTCTCCCAACCCCCTTTTCTTTGAGGCCTAGAGAGGCCTAGAGTATGCAAAGTTGGCAGAGCTGATCAATATGGGACATTTTTAGGAGGGGCAGGATTTATTTACGCCCTGAATAGAATTCTTTGTTTATTGATGCCATTGATAATAATGATGATAATAAAATCAACAATAAAAACTTACACTTATTGAATAGTTACTATGTGTAAGGCACTATTCTAAGCATTTTATATGGAGCAACTTAATTTAATTCTCACAACCACCATATGAAGGGAGTAATATACTACCAACTTTTGAGGATGCAGAAATTGAGGAACTGAGGTTAATTTATTTGCCCAAGACCACACAGTTACTTGCAGAGTTTAGATTGTGCTGTCCCCTGAGCCCCAGTTCATTTGTACAGCCATCCAAATGCTTTTTTTTCTTAGAATCAGAAATCTTTCAGTTTCATCTTACCCTATGACCCAAGGTCCTTCTCAGCCCTAAACAGCAGGCAAGTTTGCCATTTGTGTTAGCTCTACTCAGAGCTCTCTAATGAAGCTTTTCTTAGCCTGAAACCCACTTTGTTGTGCCTTTACATGTTGCTTTCAATGCTGAAGGATATCAGATGCCAAAAGCAAATTACTGTCTTTCAACCTTAGCCCACTGAAGGTTCCTACACTGGTTGCTGTCAGCATTGGAGACTCACTTGCCCCTTAACTGTCCCGACAGAGGTCTGAATAGTTTTGGCCTACATCTAAGCTATTATTTTGCTGAGTGAAAATGGGAACTTGCTACCTCTTCAATCCTGATCTCAAGATGTTGACAAGACCATCTTACTTTCTACTTTGGGGTCTTCAGTCGTTTGACCTAAGATGTGAGAGTTTGAATCTAAGAGCTCAAGAAAAGCGGAAGAATGAGACCAAATAATCCCCTAAGGACAGGGCTTCTCCCCCACCGTCTCCATCCATAGGGCTTGATGAAAGAATAAACCCACCTGCAGTCCTGAAATACAGATACTGCTCAAGTATGAAGAATCTCTTGCTGGGTCCTACCTTGGGAAGACATCTGAACTCTTCTGTCAGAGAACCAACATCATTCTGTACTAAGGCTAAAACTTGCCTTGGAAGGCTAGATAGGCTACTCAGTCAAGCCTTGCCTAAGGTCTATTTCCCTAGGGAAGGGAAGCTGGTCAAACATTTTAGCACTTAGGAGTTTAAAGATCCAAGTTAAACCTAGGATTTCCTTCGTGTTTCTCCATGATTTTCCAATTAATGATCAATCAAACACTATACATTTCTCAAGGTTTGCTCTGTTCACAGCTCTATTATGGGCTATACTAGTAGAGGCTGAAAAAGAGTTAAACAAGATCTATCCTGGAGAGCTCACAGGTATGTCTTGAAAGGAGTTCTAACTAAATGACCTCTAAGGTCCTTTCTAGCTCTGAGAGTAGGTTATTCTAACATAGAAATAGTTTTCTTTGATCATAAGATACTCTGAATTTCTTGGTGTCTAAGTCCAGACGACTCTGATACTTGGAACCAAAGTTCTCTTGATCTTCTGCCTTACTGAAGCAGCTGGCTTTCATTACTGATTTTCCATTTGATTTTATAGTTAATGTATTTCAGGTTTCTATTCATTTGGGTAGCATTTGTTTAGAAAACAAAGACAAAAGCTAACCCGATTCTGTCTCAAGATAAACATAGCATTACTTCTTTACTAACTTGGCAACTAGAGTGTTTTGTTCTACTCTTAAATGTCAAACCAGAAGCAATATCTCAAGAATGTAGAACATCTGCTTAACTATGAAATTCCTCAGTGTTTGGTTCTTTTGGCATGATAGAGGTGGCAGATTTTGGTTTGGGCTATTTATTTATTTGGGCAGGGGTACCTGTTTGACTGCTAAAGCGGGGTATAGAGAACAGAAGGCCAAGTATATAATGAGAATCAGTAGTTAGGGGATTGAGAAGAGGAAAAGGAATAGGAATGGAAGTAATTAGAGAAATAGGATGAAAATGAGCAATGGATAGGCAGGGAAATGAAACGGTTGTTAAGTACATAATAGTCAAACCTGTTTATTTATTCATCAGCTATCCAGCAAATGTTTACTGAATGCCATTTATGTGCCAAATATTGTGATGGGAACAGTAGTTACAGAGATGAGTGCAACTTGTACCCTTTTGTCAAGGGGTAATAGTTTCTTGATGAAAGAAAACTAACATTTTTTTTTTCACAACCATATTTAACTCTAACAATCACCATGTATGGTGAACATTATTATGCTCTTTATATAGATGAGGGAACTGAAGAAAAGAAGTTAAATAATGTGCCTAAGGATACAAGGTTAGTAAAGACTAGAGCTGTGTTCAAACTCAGGTCTGTCTGATGCCAAAACCTAGTTTTACTGCACCATAGAGCTTCTTATGTAGCTCTAGAAGGTAGAGAGGGGGAAACCTGTTCCCATGGCCATATCCTAAATATTGTTATTATCCAGAGCCTCTCTAACTCAGAAATCATAAATATCCTACAGAGACTACAAATATGTATATCTATGTATATATATTATATACTTATAGCACTATATATATATATATATCTCTACATGTGCACAAAGTAACATATATGTAAAAATTGCTTGTAATTATAAAAGATTGGAAACAATCCAATGTCAATTTAAAAGGAAATGGTTACATAAACTATGCTTAATCTGCCTAGGAAATACTATGCAGTTGAAAAAAGAAGGAAAAAGCTCTCATGAAATTATAATTATGAAAACATCTCCAGGACATACTGATAAGGTTCAGAATAGTTTAAGAAAGTGGGAAAATGAGAATATATATTTGTATTTGCTTTATTTGCACAAAGAAGCACTGCTGAATACACAAGAAACTCATAAAAGTGGTTCCCTAGAGGGAGCAGAGATGAGGGCAAGAATAGGGTGTTGGAGCATGACTTTTAAACATATATCTTTTTATGAGTCACTTATTTATAAATAAATTAAAAAATGAAAAAAGAATCCAATAGAAAATGGGCAAAGATCATTAACAGTAGTTTCCATAAAAAGAAATACAGAAGGCTAATTAACAAGAAGAGATTATTGCTCTCACTCAAAATTAAGGAAAGATAGATAACAAAATGTCATTTTTCATCTAAGAGTCTGGCAAAGATAAAAAAGATTGATAATATCAAGTTTGGCAGGAATATGGAGAAGTGAGCAGTCTTTACTATAGGTAGAAATATAAATGGATATAATCTTTTTAGAGGGCAATCTGGCAATATGTATCAAAAATTTTAATGTGTTTTCCTTTTGACCCAGCCAATTCACTTCAAGGAAACTCTCATAATGTATATTCACACAAATGTGCTGAAGTATATGTAGTATAATGGTGTTCACTTAGGACCATTTATCATAGCAAAACACTGGAGAAATTTTTTTGGAGGGGACACCTGCATATAAATAGAGACATTTAAAATGATAATAAGAAACTGGTTGAATAAATTAAGGTATATTGATACAATGGAAAACTATGCTGCTATTAAATGAATTAGGAAGGTCTACACATATCGTCATAGAGAGATGTCTAAGTGAAAAAAGAAAGTTGTAGAACCATGCTTTCATTTGTGCAAGCTACAATATTTCTTTTCTAGAAGATATATATAAAACCCAAAATTTGAGACACATTCTCCCCTGAGTCTAGGTCACCGTATTAATTTGGTTTCTGAGCCCTCACTGTACCAGCCCTCATTGTATAGGAGCTTGAAAGAAAGTAGAACCTATGTTGTAGAATCTACATCTACAAAGAATTTCCTGCCTCACTGACAACGGGGATTATTAGAGGAAAATACCAGCCCTCTCCTGAAATAGCTAGAGACCTGATACTCACCGGATATCCGAACAGACTGTTAAATTCTCTGTTGTTGGCTTGCAGATACCTCTCTTGCTCTGAAAAAGAAGAGAGAAATGATGAGAAGGATGCCCCTCTGTAGATCAGCCTGGGATGCTGGCTGCTAATGAAGACTTCACTAGCTTCTCACACTTTCTCACTGAGGATATCTGCCCACAAATAGGATTTTGTCTCTCTATTCAGAGAATCAAGAAATACAATAAAAATAGAAACCCTAAAGTGTTTGTTGAAGCTTTCTAGAGGCAAGAGGACAAGTAACTTCTGAGGAGTTCTCCACCATTAATGCTTCTAGTAATCCTAGATTATGTTTCCACAGACAACAAGCTGGTGTGCACCAACATTACTGCCAAACACAGAAACCCAGTTCTCCTTCATAAGTTAATTACAGAGCCATAGTTTAAGATATCTGAGGTTTATTCCAAGGCAGCCTTTCCTAAACTTGCTTGACTAAATTTGAATTAATAAATAATTACTGAGCATCTACTGCACAGAAACCAGTGTGCTGGATGCTGTGGGGAGATAAAAAGATGAGTAAGGCAGAGTCCTGACTTCAAGGGACTTGCAATTTAGTGGAGTCAGCCTGATAACAACAACACATACAAAATCATCACATCAAAACACATAGGTGTTACAAACTATTACAAGTAGCCCATTATCATGTTATGAAAAGTATTAAAAATGTATATTATCAATAGATCTTTCTGTCCTGAATAAAACATTCCTATAGCCTCTTCGATTCTTCATTGGTTCAACAAGCATTTACTGAGTTCTTAGCAGGTGTCAGGCCCTGTGTTATGAACACTCACATACGAGTTTTTATGTGAACATGTTTTCATTTCTCTTGGGTATAAACATAGGAGTAGAATTGCTGGGTCATATGGTAACTCTAGTTTTAACATTTTGAGGAACTGCCAAAAAGGTTTTCACAGCAGTTGCACTATTTTACATTCTCACTGACAATGTATGAGAATTCCAATTTCTCCATATCCTTGCCAACACTTGTTATTGACTGTGTTTTTCATTTTAACCATCTTAGTGGATATGAAGTAATATCTCATTGTGATTTTGATTTGCATGTTCATAATGACTAATGGTGACATTGAGTAACTTTTCATGCGTTTTATTGAACATTTATATACCTTCTTTTTTTGATTTGTTTGTTTTTTTAATGAGAAAGGAATTTTTTAATTAATTAATTTTGGCTGTGTTTGGTCTTTGTTGCTGCCTGAGGTTTTTAGTTGCAGCGAGCGGGGTCTACTCTTTGTTGCAGTGCATGGGCTTCTCATTGCGGTAGCTTCTCCTGTTGTGGAGCACAGCCTCTATGTTCGCAGGCTTCAGTAGTTGCAGCACGCGGGCTCAGTAGTTGCGGCGCATGGGCTCTAGGGTATGCAGGCTTCAGTAGTTGTGGCGTGTGGGCTCAGTAGTTGTGGCTCGTGGGCTCTAGAGTGCAGGCTCAGTAGTTGTGGCACACAGACTCAGTTGCTCCGTGGCATGTGGGATCTTCCCAGACCAGGGATTGAACCCGTGTCCCCTGCATTGGCAGGCGGATTCTCAACCACTGCGCCACCAGGGAAGTCCTATATATCTTCTTTGGAGAAATGTCTATTCAGATTCTTTGCCCATTTTTAAACTGGGTTAATTATCTTTTTAATCACTGAGCTATGCATTCTTTATCTATTCTGAATAGAAATCAGTTATCAGATATGTGATTTGCAAATATTTTATCCCACTCTGGTTTTAAATGTCATTTTTATAACGTACTAAATTCTAACATATTGAATATAATTCTGGGTTTTCTATTAAGTTCCTTTGTTCTATCCATCTTTAAAAATATATTTTTTAAATTGAAGTACAGTTGGTTTACAATATTGTGTTAGTTTCAGGTGTACAGCAAAATTATTCAGTTACACATATATTTTTTTTCAGATTATTTTCCATTATAGCTATTACAAGATATTTAATATAATTCCCTGTGCTATACAGTATATTCTTGTTGCTTATTTTATGTATAGTAGTTTTTATTTGTTAATCCCATACTCTTAATTTATCCCTCCTTCCATTCATCTTTTAAATTATGTAACTTTTAATATAGGATAGCAAGTCTTCTTTTTTAAAGAAACCTTCTTGGCTACTCTTGTCTATTTTCTCTTCTAGATAAACTTCAGAATCATTTTGTCCAGTTTGCTCAAGATTAGAGTTTTTTTTTTTTAAATAAATTTATTTTATTTATTTATTTTTGGCTGTGTTGAATCTCCATTGCTGTGCATGGACTCTCTAGTTGCAGTGAGCAGGGACTACTTCTCGTTGTAATGCGTGGGCTTCTCATGGCGGTGGCTTCTCTTGTTGTGGAGCACGGGCTCTAGGCGTGCGGGCTTCAGTAGTTGTGGCACGTGGGCTCAGTAGTTGTGGCTCACGGGCTCCAGAGTGCAGGCTCAGCAGTTGTGGCGCATGCACTTGGATGCTCCGGCGGCATGTGGGATCCTCCTGGACCAGGGCACGAACCCGTGTCCCCTGCATTGGCAGGAGGATTCTTAACCACTGCGCCACTGGGGAAGCCCCAAGATTAGAGTTTTGGCTAGAGATGAACACAAATAAAATTTTATTCACTAAAATTCTGTGGATGGAGTGAAAGTGGGTTATTAGAAAAGGCAGAGCTACCTCCCATGGGAAGAACAGTCAGGTCTGGAAAATCACACTTCTTTCCTCAGGGGGCTAAGATGGTAGACTTCTGAAAGCTGAGGAAAGAGCCAATGATAAGACAGGGACTTTTATAGTTCTTCATGTAATTTCCTTTATTCCTCCTCTGGTTGTCAGCAAAAATGACTAAATATCATGAAATCAGCACAAGACTAAATTTCTTACAGAAAATATAAGGGGCCAAAGTCTGCACAATGGGCAGTGCTTGAAGTTCAGAGATTTGCACAAATTGTAGGAAAGGTGAAACTGGGATGTTTACCTCCTTTTACTCAAGGATTTGAGTACACAGATTTGGAAATTACACAGATTAATCTGGAGAGAGTTGACCTTTTTGCACTATTAGTCCCCCATCCAGTAGCATACTACATCCCTGGAGGGAGACTGGTGTGACCCCAGGAAGCCATTTCTTTGTGCATGATGATCATGTCTGTACAATCAGCTTGCTAGCAATACATAAACAAGTGGCTATAAGTCTTCCCTGGGCTAGTTTACCACCCAGTTATGCAGCTTACAGTTTGTTCTCCTGGACTAGTGTATTTCTTTCTTCTTTCATTCTTGTGATTACTAGGATTAGCTGAATAAAGAGAGGGGAAGTTGAGATGGGACTGATAGGATGTTTTGTTTTGTACTCTGTTTTGACTAGTTAGTGGCTTATTTACAATCTGGTAATACAACAGCTTCTGCTAACCATTATAATTTAGGTTATCCAAAGCAGTGGAACATGTATGGCTCAGATAATTTAGCTGTGTCTAGGATGTAGAGCTGCTGCATGGCCTATACTTTTTCTGCAGGGACTTTCTCAGGGGCCCAGATGGCTGCCTGATTAGGGTAGAGTACCAGGATAGTACTGGTGTTTCGACTGACGTTGAGATTTCCAATCCACGAGCAGGCTACTTTTCTACTATGTTCATACTCAATTTGCTCAGGCATTGGTGAATAAAATCAGTCTCTCTCATGCCATTTGCCCCTCCAACCATACCCAACAGACCAGCACAGCCCCTCAATTTATTCAAAAATATTATTTTATGCCTCTTGATAAAGTTCTAATATTTTCTTATTGAATTTCACATTTCTTATTAAATTTAATCCTAGATATCACTAACTATTTTTTTAACTTAATAAAGGTCTAACAGGTTTTCCCAGCAATTTATCTGGGTGCAACAGGCTATTCTCTCTAAGCCCAGCAACCCCAAGGGATACATGGAGTTGAGGCTCTGCAAAACAACTAAATACATACGTCCCTCTTTGAGTTTAGGAGTAAAGTAAAGCAGGTAGATCCCAAAGTTCAGAGCCTGAGTTGGTGGAGACAGATTGAGACTTCTAAGTGGGGGACGGCATTAACCAACACCTAGTTCTGGCTCTTTGATCCCCGACCTACTATGAAAGAAAAGGAAAGAAGAAGGAAAGTAGGATTTTCACCAGGAAGGGAAGAGCAACTGAAGGCTAGAAAGTTGGTTTTCATAAGATGCCTCTAAAAAAAAGGAAAAGCAGGAACAATGAGAAAAGTGGTTAAAACTTCAGTTTGCACAAGCATCTAGGAGAAGAAACTAAAAGTCTGAGAGAAAAAGAAGACAAGCTTAAGGAAAGAAGGTAGCAAGTCATGTTTGAGATAATAAAGGCAGAAAAAATTTTTGGATGAGATAATGAAAGATTAATTCAAGATTCCCTAGGGCTTGTGAATATTGTTGAGAAAAGACTGTGATGACCAAGTGTTTTCCCCATCACTTGTTAATTCAAAGTTTATTTCTGTTTGACTGAAACAAGAGAGACAAAATGTGAATTATCGATGAGAGGTTAGAACTACAGAAGATTGAAAATTAGCTTAGACAAGGAGAGTCTGGGAGATGGTCTAGTTGAAGTAGTCATGGCTATGGAATTCAAGGGGACAAACACCTAGCTCTAACCTATGGTGACTGTGGAAAATGCATCCTTCATTGGGAACTAAGGGTTGAGTCTACAGCCTGTTCAGCGAAGACCTGGTTTCACAAGGACCTGTGCTGAGAGCTGGCCTGAGGGTGGTAAAAATCACTGAAATGAAAGGGTCAGACATCTTGGTGAAGCAAGGCAACTTGGTATTATAAAATGTGCAGTTGACTTAGAGTTAAAAACATGGCAGGCTTCCACAGTGGTTAAGAACATAGGAACTCGGGACTTCCCTGGTGGCACAGTGGCTAAGAATCTGCCTGCCAATGCAGGGAACATGGGTTCAAGCCCTGGACCGGGAAGATCCCACATGCCGCAGAGCAACTAAGCTCGTGCACCACAACTACTGAGCCTGTGCTCTGGAGCCTGCGAGCCACAACTACTGAAGCCTGCACGCCTAGAGCCCGTGCTCTGCAACAAGGGAAGCCACTACAATGAGGAGCCTGCGCACCACAACGAAGATTAGCTCCCGCTCACTGCCACTAGAAAAAGCCTGCGGGCAGCAACGAAGGCCCAACGCAGCCAAAAATAAATAAATAAATAAATTTATATTAAAAAAAAAAGAACATAGGAACCATATTCAATATCTTGTAATAACCTATAATGGAAAAATAATCTGAAAAAATATATATAACTGAATCACTTTGCTGTATACCTGAAACTAACACAATATTGTAAATAAACTATATTTCAATTAAAAAAAAAAAGAACATGGACAATTGAGTCAGACTTCCAGAGTTCAAATCTCAATCTTTCACTCACCAGCTACATAGCCTTGAGGAAGTTACTTAACCTTTCTGAGACTCATTTTCTTCATCTGTAAAATGAATGATAATAATACCTACTCATAAAGTTATTGTGAGGATTAATAAATCGAGGCATGCAAAGCACTTAAGAACAATTCCCAATACATCAAAAAATGCTCAGAAAATTTTAGCAGTTCTAGACTGGGCTTTGTGACTAAACTGTTAAGTGACTTAGGGCAAGTCATTTTCCATCTCTGGGCTTTAGTTTCCTCATGTGTAAAACGGGATAGTAAAATCTACCTTATATGCTAATATGAGGGTTAAATGAGATGGTACTCATTAACTGTCTACATAATACCTGACACATCCAAAGTACTCATTAAATGATATTTTTTTGTCCTTTATCTTATGCTATGTCAAGGAGATTCCACAAGGATCACTGATACAGTTGTCTGTGCTCAAAGTAGATTTTGAACTTTCAGCTATCTCCTGTGGATATACTAAGCTGACTCAGCCAGTGAAGAAGAAAGGGTACAAAAGCCACAGTCTAGTGATGGAAAATCCCTTGGTGGGATGTTAGTAGAAGAGAAGTGTCAAAGTAGGAGAAGCCTCTAAGTATGTACTTAAGAGTTTTGAATCAAATGCTAGAGTGAAAAACATAGCTCTTATGCAATCTTGATGTAATCCAATCTCAAGTTTTAGGAGTTAAAGCTACAGAAAATTGGAGATGCACCCAGAGAAGGAAATGGCAGAAACTAAAAAGGAAAATGGGCTCTGTAAGAGGGAACTAGAAAAAGTGGCACACAGAAAGAAAAAGAAGCAGGAGGAAGAAGGAGGGAGGGAGAAAAAGGAAGTCAGGCCAGGTGGTCAGGAGGCAATCAGTCTTAGGAGGTTCTGAGCAAATACCTCCTTGCTCACAGTGGGAAAGCAATCACAAATAGGGTTTTCCAACTAAAGACAGAAGAGCAGTGAGATGACCTTTAGGAGTGCAAGTCTCTAACCAGTAGATTAGTCAAGGTCCCCTCTCCTTACACCACCAGACTCCCAGATCAAGGAAGCCCAGGTGCTGGTGAGAGAAACTCAGCAATAACCCCCTGCTGTCATTCTAGATCAACAGGCCTAGGTGATTTCACCTAAGTCACTTAATGCATACGACTGAAACTTACCCATCTCTAAAAATCAGTGAAGAGAGTGCCAGGGGAAGGATAACTGACCAAGTTCTGGAATTTCTGCTCAGATTAGCTGGAATCAATTTACAGTAGGAATTCTGGAATTTCTCAGATTCCAAATGGTCACAATTTATCCTAGTAGTCAAAAAGCATAATGGGAACATTATAGCTATCAGTTGATTTAGCTGCCCATATGGCTTCCAGTCTTGGGTACACAAGAACATTTATATTTCATCTCTCCAGACTGCATCTCTAAGATATCTTGAGTGCAGTCACCAGATGATATTTCTATCTAAAGAATGGTACGAAGAATAGCTAAATGACATAGCTGAGAGTCATCATCGGAAAGTCCAGGGTCAGCGGTCCTGCGGAAGAGGCAGTAACTAATTTGCTGTCTCATCACCATTTCATTACGTGTTTCTGGTTCAGTCTACCCATTGCTATGTCTCATGGTTTACATTCAGCTCATTTATAATACTTCTAATACCATCTTCTCCCACTAAACAAAGACCTCCTTAAAGATAGAGACCATGTCTTTTTTACTTTTTTCTTTTCTTTAAATCTCTGTATCCCACTGGTTAGCTCAGCATTAGGCCCTGGATTTAACACATATTTGTTAAATGAACAAGCACACAAGTGAATAGATGCTTAGAAACACATTCTGTTGAATCATGGTCAGATTTCTGTCCAAACTCCTCCAAAGGAGAATAATCACCTCCTCCTCCTTGTGGGAGTATCTATATAATCACAGAACAGCTGGACTGAAAGAGAAACCCCAGCTAAGACTAATTCTTTGTTGATCTTTCTAAGGTCAGCAAACAGGAGGATAATCAGCATGACTGAAGAGGGTGGGTAGAGTGCAGTGTCAAAAACAACCTGGAGAGGAAGCTCTCTAAAACCTTGAAGGTCATGAAAAGTCTAGTTCTTGAACTACTGTAGCTCTCCTGTTACCATGCCTCTGATCATCCTCTGTAGCTTCACTAATTCTTCTGTCCAAGTTTAGCAGAACAAGACTAGAATTGCTCAAAGGACAAGACACTAAAGAAAAGAAAGATAGTAAAAAGCAAAAAAAAAAAAAAAGCAAACCCTCATTTATTAACAGGATGTCATATAAGATTGATTTGGCTGACACAATTCAGAATGTGCTCAAAACCAAAGTCCCCTCCCCCTACTCCTCTTGGAGACCTTCGTTTTTTTCCCCTTTCCTCTCCAAGGGAGAAGCTGACAGAAACATCAACTGGGAGATGGGAGATGAGAGTGGTGCTTTACCATTCTGACCTCATTTGAAATGTAGAACTAATGATTTCTCATCAATGTGGTAAAGGTAAAAACCATCATGTTTGACTGAACTACTAGACATCACTTTCAGTGCTTCTCAATCATAAAACCTTCCTTGGGATAGGAGACGAGAGGTTGGGAAAGTTATGATAAAGGCCATCAGAAACAAAATGCCATTCACACAAAGCTGGACCTAAGAGCAAACCCTGGTGATGCCAAAGAAACAATTTAACTATAAAAGATTCAAAATTTAATTCCCTTTGTTTAGCATTGCCAGATTTAGCAAATAAAAATACAAAAACAAAATATGTCCCAAATATCACATGGGGCATACTTACACTAAAAAACTATTCATTGTTTACTAAAATTCAAATTTAACTGGGAATCATGTATTTTATCTGGCTACCCTGACTTTTACTGAGGTCAAGAAAAGTTCCTACAAATTAATTCAATTGTTGCTTTAAATTTTCTAAACAAACAGAATTCTAGAAACTAGCTCTAAAAATTTTAGATGTCTGTTTTATTTTAAGTAACTTTATTGAGATATAATGTACATTCTATACAATGCATCTGTTTAAAATAAAATGTACAATTGAATGGTGTTTGTTATGTTCACAGAGTTGTGCAACATTGATGTCTATTTTTTTGTGTTTATTTAGATGTGGTGTTGCATAGGATTCTATTACTAAGGCTCTGATTAATTTTCTGCCCTACTGCCCTGCAATATCTATGCCCTCTTCCTTCGTACTATTTCTTCTTCTGTCCTTTCTTTCTAGTTTCTCCAACTTAGTTTTTTTTCCTTTGTGATTACACTTTTTTCTTTAATTGTTTTTCAAATCACCAAAGTAAAGCAAACATATTTTACCTGTAAAAGATCCAAACTCAAAAATATATAGAGAAAAAATGTAAAGTTTCCTTTCCCACGCCTTCTCCCTTTCCTAAGGAAACCACTGTTAACAGATTGGCGTATATCCTTTGGGGGTCCCTTCCTTAGAGTATTTACTTACAAACATATACATATACACAAACACCTATATGTGTTTTTTAAACAAATGAGATGCTACTATATGTATTGCTCTGCTAGTTGCTTTTTTCTTTTCATAATATGTATTGTAGATCTTTCCATGTCAATACATACAAGTGTATCTCACCCTTTTGAATTTACTACCTAGTATTATTTAACTACCTATCAATACTTATTAATAATTTTTACTGTTGTGTTGTGTAGTGGTGATGATAACAAGGATGATATTTGTATCAATATATGTGTATGGGTGGTAAAGCTGAGGGAGAGGAGAAGTATAATAAATGGGACAAGCTTGTAAACTCTCCAGGACAGAGGGAACTCTGTAGGCACTGGGCTAGGTAGATAACTTAGTAGATAAACTCAACATATATGCAAAACAGTAAAGTAAAAGTTCAAGGCAGGATATTAATAAGATTTACAATGAATTGTAGAAACCCAAGAGAATTGAAGTCCACACAAAAACTTGTACATAAATGTTTATAGCAGCATTGTTTATAATAGCCAAAAAGTGGAAACAATGTAAATATCTATCAACTGATGAACAGATAAACAAATAGTCGTGTGCCCATACAATGAAATGATATTCAGCCATAAAAAGGAATGAGGTACTAATATATGCTACAATATGCATGAACCTTGAAAACATTAAGTGGAAGAAGCCAGTCACAAAAGGCTACATATTACTTGATTCTATATATATGTGTATATGTTATGCATATATCATGTGTAGAATAGACAAGTCCATACAGATAGAAAATAGATTAGTGGTTGCCAGTGGCTGGAGGTGGGGGGAATTGGGAGTGATTCCTAATGGGTACGGGGTTTCTTTTGGGGGTGATGAAAATTTTCTAAAATTGAATTATGGTCATGGTTCACAATTCTGTGAATGTACTGAAAATCACTGAGTTGTATGCTTTAAAATGGTGAATTTTATGACCAGTGAATTATATCTTAATAAGGCTATTATTTTTAAAAATTATAGAAATCAAGCACTATAGGAATTCAAGAAGGAAAGATAATGCCAGGGGCATGGGGGGCACTGGTGGCTAGAGTTGCTGGAGAAGGCTTCATAGAGGACTTGCACTAAACCTAAAAGATGAATATAGATTCAATATATTGATAGATGTAGGGAACATATATCTAGGCAGAAAAAAAGAACTTAATGAAATTTTCAGCACTGAGACTAGACAAGTTGTATGATAGTACAGTAGGTAGGAAGAGTCTGAAGGAGGGAGGAAACAAGACTATAGTCAGGCTTTTAATGCAGGCTAATGACCTTAAATTTTATCTAGTAGCTGACAAGGAATCCCAGAAAGATTCTGAGCAGGGAAAAATGTGATAAAACCGGAATTTCAGAAAGATTAATATGACGTATTTACAGAGGAACAGATTGCAGAATAAAGACTTAAAAGATTGCTGCAATAATCAATGCTTGAAACAGTGAGAACTTGAACTAAGAAAGTAGTGAAAAATAGAAAGGAGAGAGTAGGTAAGCAAAATGCTGGAACCAGTCAACATCCACTCTATGTACTATGTGTTTTCCAACCAGAACAGGCTGATAGCCTGGAAAAGGGCAGAGTTACCTGCCAAATACTGGTTTTGCCACTGCTATTTTGTTGACTCAGGCCAACAGGATGGACCAGGATTAACTGCTCACTGCTCCAAACAGCACAAGCAATAACTCTACTGCAGTAGGTAGACTTAGCCTATCTGAAGGAATTCAGACCAAGAAAACTGGTTCCAATTACTTTTCATTGGTAAAAATTTTGACTTTTTGAAATGATCCACATTTATAAACATTCAAGTTCTTAATTATCTTCCTGAATGGGAGCACCAAGCTCTTATAAATTACTTTTTACATAAATGTTTACCTAGTATTTACCATGTGCCAGTGCTTTACAAATATTACCTCATTTAATCCTCACAACATCCTTATGAGGTAGCACTATTATTAGCCCCATTTTATGGATGAGAAGCTGTAGCATAAAGAAATTAAGAGATTTTCCCAAAAATAACAGTAAGTGGTGGAGCTAGGATTCAAACCTAGACAGTATGGCTCCAGAATCCACGGTCTTAACCACTGTGCCTCCCATATGACCTTGACTTCCTAGCACTTACCATAGATATAATTTGACATTTCTCTGTGCTATTATTTAATGTCTTATTACTTAATTAAAGGCTGTCCCTCAGTAAACCATCATCTCCATTAGGTCTGGGATTCTGTCTAGTTTTGTGGCTACTGTATTGCCAGCATGTAGCACAGTGGCATTTGGTGATCAACAAATATTTGTTGAATAAATTAATCAGTCTTTATTGACTATCACATTCTTCATTAACCTTGAACTTACTGCCCCCTAAAGTATTTTGTCCTCTATATTTTCTTTTCTTAAAAAGTTATTTATTTGTTGAAGTATAGTTGATCTACAATGTTGTGTTAGTTTCTGGTGTATAGCAAAATGATTCAGCTATATGTGTATATATATTCTTTTTCGGATTCTTTTCCACTATAGTTTATTACAAGATATTGAATATAGTTCCCTGTGCTATACAGTAGGACCTTGTCATTTACCTATTTTGTATATAGTATTTTGTATCTGCTAATCGCTAATCCCAAACTCCTAATTTATCCCTCCCCCTCCTTCTGCCTTTGGTTACCATAAATTTGTTTTCTATGTTTGTGTTTGGTTCTGTTTTGTACATAAGTTCATTTCTATCATTTTTTTAGATTCCACATATAACTGATATCATATGATGTTTGTCTTTCTGTCTGACTTACTTTACTTAGTATGATAATGTCTAGGTCCATCCATGTTGCTGCAAATGGCATTATTTCATTCTTTTTTATGGCTGAGTAATACTCCATTGTGTGTGTATATATATCTATATCTGCTTTATCCATTCATCTGTCAATGGATGTTTAGGTTGCTTCCATGTCTTGGCTATTGTAAATAGTGCTGCTATGAACATAGGGGTCCATGTATCTTTTTGAATTATAGATTTGTCTGGATATATGCCCAGGAGTGGGATTGTTAGATCATATGGTAGCTCAATTTTTAATGATTTGAGGAACCTCCATAATGGTTTTCCACAGTGGCTGCACCAATTTACATTTCCACCAGTGTTAGAGGGTTCCCTTTTCTTCACACCCTCTCCAGCATTTGTTATCTGTATATTTTTTGATAATGGCCATTCTGACCGGTGTGAGGTGGTACCTCACTGTAGTTTTTGATCTGCATTTCTCTAATAATTAGCAACGCTGAGCATCTTTTTCATGTGCCTACTGGCCATCTGCACGTCTTCTTTGGAGAAATGTCTATTTAGACCTTCTGCCCACTTTTTGATTGGGTTGTTTGGGGTTTTTTGTTGTTGTTGTTATTGAATTGTATAAGCTGTTTGTATATTTTAGAAATTAAGCCCTTGTTGGTCACATCGTTTGCAAATATTTTCTCCCAGTCTGTAGGTTGTCTTTTCATTTTGTTTATGGTTTCCTTTGCTGTGCAAAAGCTTATAAGTTTGATTAGTACCATTTGTTTATTTTTGCTTTTATTTCTATTGCCTTGGGAGACTGACCTAAGAAAACATTGTTACGATTTATGTCAGAGAAATGTTTTGCATATGTTCTCTTCTAGGAATTTTATGGTGTCATGTCTTATATTTAAGTCTTTAAGCCATTTTGAGTTTATTGTTGTGTATGGTGTGAGGGTGTGTCCTCGCTTCACTGATTTACACTGTCTTCCATATTCTCTGTTCATAAGAAGATGCAGGAGAAATTGGTCAGTTAGCCTGTTTTCCTCAACCCTCTCTCTTTCAGCAGTTCTGAGAGTAGGAGAGGACTTCTTGCTTTTTCCTTCTATTGGGAGCTCCCTGACTTCCTCTTCCTAGAACCAGGGCCTGTGCCCTTGGAATGGGCTCCTTCCAGGAATCAGACAACTGCATAATGACAGAAAGTAAAGAAGGTATAGTGTGGCGTTAAATCAGTGACCTAATTTCATTCTCTGCACCTTCTCCACTCCTCAAAAGGAAGCCTAAATATAGAACTACAGTCTGGCTTGCTTTCTCAAAATTTTATGTTAGAAAAAGATTTCTTTTTTCATGTCAGGCAGCTTCATTCTTAAAGGTGGCTTGGGTGTGATTACCCCAGCTCCTTTTAGTACTTTGAAACACCACAGGAAAGCACGGAAGTGGTACAGAAATCCTCTCTAACACCATAGCCAGATCCACTTGCTCTGTTTGCAAAGTCTGCAAAAGATGACTTAATTAGCCTCAGCAACTGCTTTTCACATTAACCACTTCTTTTTTAGCAGGAGGCGGTTGTGAAGGATGGGGAGAGGAAAAGGAACACATGCTTTCCTGATGAACTTCCAAATAAAAGTACAAAATAAAATAAGAGTACAGATAAAAGAACAAAAGATGAGCAAGTATAACTACTCAAATTAGAATTCTCAAATGACAGAAAAAGGGAGCTTGAAATTGTAAGTACAAAGTATTTACTTCTGCAAAGTATATTTCCTTTCCTGGTCAGTTTGCTAAAATGGTAGTTTGGTAGGTTGGCCAGTCTATTTATCTGTCATACGTGCAAGTGTACACACATGTGCGTGCATGTGTGCACTTTTTAGAGGCAACAATAATGACATACAGACTTAGAGTTCACCTACCTCCATTTTGTTTGTCCTCACTTTCCTTTTCAAATACAGACATTGCAGAGTAGTTCCAGTTAAAATTCCCTGGGATTTCTGTAAAGGAAATAAAAAAATTTAGAAGGGGAATTTCTCATTGCCAATACCATTTTACTTAAATGAATGTTTAAGAAGCTTGGAACTTGATCTCTGAAATCCAAAATAAATCTACCTCTAAAATACATATGCTAAATTTTAGAATTCATTTCACACAGCCTTATCATAAAGTTATATTTCCAAAACTTGGGAAACAGATTCCACTTCCTGGCAACCAAATCTAAGCTGATAACTATAATCTGCCAGAAAAATTAGCTGAAACTTGGAAACAGGAAAAATAAATCATTGGGTGATCTTTTAGTGAAGTTCTGGGCTTACACCTTTGATTAGTTTTCTGTTGGACTATTCTATAACCCCATATAGGGCGGCAGTTAACTTGTAGATTTTCATCTAATATAGATATAAATATTTTCTCTCTGGTGGAAAAGATAACTCCAAAGGTTATGATTAATGTACTTTAGGACTTTAAATAGTTTTGTATATAATTGAGAAATCTTAACTTTTTTTTAATGAAATTGCCTATATATACACAGCTCCTAAATTTTTATTTGAACTGGTCTTAACATCTTACTGGTTCCCTCATTAATTAATGAGTTAAATAAAATCTGTGACACCTGTCCATTTTATATTTACATGAGAGTCATGTTTTTTAACCTTTTGAAAATTATGCTTTATCAAACCCCATGACTATGCTACACAGAAAACCCTTCTATCTCTCCATTCTTAACCCAATTCAAAAAAGGCCAAAAAAGTATGTTTATTTTAATTAATTAATTTCTTTCAGGTCTCCTAAGTCACTAAGTATGCATAAGCCAAAACTAGAAAATATTACATGTATTTTCATCTTAATTATCCCAAACAAGATTAGATGGGACAAAAATCCATAATTTGCAGGGGAGTGTTAAGTCTAAGTAAAAGAGTATTTACAGCCAAGGGATGTTTGGCTGTCAGAAAAAAAAATTACCTGGGCAACTGTGATCACTTTGGAATGAGAATGCATCTTCCAGTTCTGCCCTCAGTGAGTCCCAAGTGACCTCATTAAGGATACAATTCATATTTCAATAATCTAGGCAGAGTTGCATCAAATAACTTTAGGAGCCAGGGAGTTAATAGCAGTTAGGTGTAAAACAACAAGAAACGAAGTGCTGGGCATCGTGACCAATTGGTGAGTGCATGCTTCCTATAAAAGCATCCAAAGTTTTTAAAAAGTAAAATTAAATATTGTGTAGGCCGAAAAAATTCACTTGTGCTGCAAATTTTGTACCCCAACCTAAGGTCTGTTTCTTCTGTCAACAGAATCTGTGTGTTCCTAACGAACGTGAGCAGTTCTAATAGCATCACTCTCTAGGCACCCAGTCCTACCTTCAGTTGCCTGAGAATTCTCAGGGACCCCCACAGTAGGCTTGGGGTTCCTACTGTTGAGAAAGGAGAGCCAAGGATGGGAGGTCCTGAAGTTCTGGATTCTCTCCAACCCCTGCAGGGCCATCAACAGCTTTGAGAGGGTAGCCTGGCCAAATGCACACAAGCAGCACAGCTTGGAATTTGAAATGGTTGTGACACTTAACAGCCAGCCAGGGACCTGAGTAATGACTATTTAGCTGGAACCAGGCACTCACCCAATCTTGTGACGCTCTCTACATGCACATCACATTACATAGCTGCCAACTGGAAAATACATTTAAGCTGTTAAACTCAGAGGAGGAGGAGGAGAATGTGAGGGTAGGGAAGAAGAAATGCGATGTGGGAGGGAAAAGGGAAGAGATGGAGTAAAAAAAAAGGATTAGGAGCTAGAGAACTGGGTTTCATTTCAAAGTTTGCTACTAATTAACGACAATGTGACTTGGGGCAAGTTATTAACCACTTCATGCCTTAAATTTCTTCTAAAGTGAGAATAATTTTTTTTTTAAGAAACAGAAAATAAATTTAGCAGATACAAGATGGAGAAAAATCTGATAAGGAATAAATTTGCCAGAGAGAGGTTTAGAGGTAATTATGTATTACAAACTAAGTACAACATTAGTTTCCATTAGGGAGCTAAGAAGAACTGTGAGAGGATTAAATTAAATAATGTATGAAAACGTCTGCCACAGTACTTGACACAAAGTAATCAATCAACAAATGGCAATGTTTTAAAATTTTAATATACACACCCACCAGCTTAGTAAAAAAAAATTTAAGTCTAATAATATTGTGCTAGAAAGAAAGTGGAACCACTGGAACACTTACATACTGTTGGTGGTATTAAAAATGGGACAAACCACTCTGGAAAACAATTTGGCCTTATCTAATAAAGTTGATGGAGAATTTACCCTATAACCCAGCTAGTCCATCTTATTTATATACCTAGGGAAACTGTCATAATATGTCACATACGAAGATGTGTGCAGTAGCACTGCTCATAACAGCAAAACTGGGAAACCAGCCAAATGGCTATTAATGATAGAATAGAGAAGTAACTTGTGGTATGTTCATAAAATGGAAAGCTACATAGTAGTGAAAATGAGTGAGCTAAGTTATACATATTAACATTGTTAAATCTCAGGAATATAATATTTAGGGAAAAAACAAATTGCAAAAGTATACATAAAATATTATGCCACTTATGTAAAGTTAAAGATCATGTAAAACTATATCATCAGGGATAAATACTTTCAAGGTAAACCTATAAAGAGAAACAAGGGAATGAAAAATACCAAATTCAGGATAGAGGTTAGGGAGAGGGAAGGCGATGGGATGGAAAAAGCATACGGAGTGTTTCAAGCTACATTTGTGCTCATGGTGTTACTCTTTACAACTTACACATTTGTGATAAACTTTATATCTATTCAATATATGATAATAACAAAAGAACTAAAAAATTAAAGTGAACATACCAGATAGGAAATACTCTTCTTATGAGGAAGAATAATTACTCTGGAGAGTAAGTTTTATTTTTTATTTTTTTAATAATTCTATTTTAGTTTTTTCAGCTGCGTTGGGTCTTTGTTGCTGTGCGCGGGCTTTCTCTAGTTTCATTGAGCGGGGACTACTCTTCTTTGCGGTGCGTGGGCTTCTCATCGTGGTGGCTTCTCTTGTTGCGGAGCACGGGCTCTAGGCATGCGGGCTTCAGTAGTTGTGGCACACGGGCTTAGTTGCTCTGCGGCATGTGTGATCCTCCCGGACCAGGGATTTAACCCGTGTCCCCTGCATTGGCAGGTGGATTCTTAACCACTGCGCCACCAGGGAACTCCTCAGAGAGTAATTTTTAATTAACACTTACTAAAAGAGTTGGCCCAATTCAGGTTACTATATGAAAAAAATTTTTTTATTTTGAGATAATTTTAAACTTACAGAAGAGTCGCAAAAATAGTATAGAGAATTTCCATACACTCTCCACCCACCTTCTTATGTTAATATCTTACATAACAATTAAACAATTAACAAACTAAGAAATTAACCTTGGTATAATACTATTAACTAAAGTACAGAAAATATTTATTTTTTTACCAATTCTTTCCACTAATGTCCTTTTTTGTTGTTGTTGTTCCAGGATCTAATCCAGGATCCCACATTACATTTAGTTGTACGTCTCCTTCCATATGTGACTGTTCCTCATTCTTTCCTTGTTTTTCAAAATCTTGAGAGCTTTGAAGGGTATTGACCAGTTGTTTTGTAGAAGGTGCCTCAACTTGAGTGTGATGTGCCCTTCTCATTGCATCATATCAGGGGATACATGCTGTCATATGGACTCCTAGTGATGTGAACCTAGAACGTTTGGTTAAGATGGTGTCTGCCAGAGCTCTCCACTGTAAACTTACTATTTTTCCCTCTGTAATGACATGGTTATAGAAACTAAAGCTCTTTCACTTAGACATGAGAATCTAAAGGTAGAAATAAGAGGTTCCACCTTGAGCTGATAATCTCCAAGCTGCCTGTGATTCTGTGCTGCCAACATCCTATACCCTCCCCACACTTATTATATACAAAAACTGGCAAATTTACTAAGTACAAAGTATTAGAGAAAGTCTTTATATATTTAGCTCAGTCTGAAAACTACATAAACTAAAACACAATGCAGTCTAGCAATGGCATATTTGTGATATAAGAATAGCCAATGACTCTTAGTACTAGAATATCATAGACTGCATGCACGTAAGTCATTATTGGCTTTCAATGAACAAATCTGTCTTCCAGAGAGTAGAGTTCTTTACCAACAAGGGAATAAATCCCTGGTTGACTTGAAGGCTTTTGGGAATCTGAGGAAAGGACTGTCACATAGAAGCAGATGTGCCCATCATCCCCTGACTAAAATAAGAACTATGTTTTCCCCAAAACAGTTGTGTAAAATCATGGAAGCTTCCAGTTTACTCCATTAAGGTTTCTCTGCGTTAGCTATTATATCCGATGCACAAATCCCCAGAGTTACTCCAGAAATCAATGTTCCCCCAACCCAATTCCCACCCCATGAATCTAGCAAAGGTAACAAAAGTTTTCTTTTTAATTTTTTCTTTTTTAAAAAAAAAACGCAACAGAAGCACATATACTAGAAAAATAAATAAATAAATAAATAAATAAAAAGCAAGCCTTACCCTGAAATGCTTTTAAACGGCACAGCCTGAAAACTGCCAGGACTCTACACTACACCTCTCTTCTCAGTTACAGTTCCTGCCTTATCCCCTCCTTATTTCAACCATAAATCCTTTCTGACTGGAAAATGCTCTAGGAAAACAGAGATCTTCTAAACTTAGTAACTTTAAAACTCTGGGAGGGGTAGGAAGATGTTGAAACATCTACTAGTCTGTGAAGCCATTTAGACGACTAGATCTCCTTCAGCTTCCTACGTCTGATTCTCGGCTTCTGGGAACTTGCCAAATTTTTTTTTTGTGGATTTTGAAATTCTGTTTCCTCTAGATAGGGAAAATGAAGAGAGTTTCAAAACCCTTGTTTGCAAACTGCTTCTTCCAAAGGTGGTTCATGGACCCCTCATAACCTTTCCATTAACTTGGATTTGGTTTCAAGTGGTTTAAAGCAAATATGTGAAGATGAATATAAAACTAACTTCAAACACAAATGGAGTAGAAAAAACCCTGCAGAACACTATAGTTTCTTAGCCACTGCTTTCATTTTCAAACTCATGGTCTTCCCCAGGAGTTACCTGCTCAGCCTATAAGGCAGGCTTTGTAAAGCTACTGTGTGCTACAAAATCCCTCTTTTCTGCCTAGAGCTTTAAATTGGGTCTGAACAAATATTGGAGTCCACACAATCTCCTTCTGGCGCTTGTAATTTTGCAGTCTCACAGAGAAAGCTCCTTATTCGGTAATATAATACTGATACTTTGGGATAGTGTATTTTCCATTTCTTTTAGTCTATAAAAATGAGTCAGTGTTTATTAAGCGGGTCTTAACTGTTTTGCACGTATATGTAGTTAACAAATATCTACTGAATGGAATCTTAGAAATCAAGTGCTATGTTCTTTTTTAAACAAATTTTATTTGTTTTAAAACTGGGGACAAGAGTGAGATAATAGAGTGCTGACTGTTGGGGAGTTTGAAAACTCCTGTTCTATTCTCAGCTGGATTCCTAAATTATTTGTACCTAAAGCGAATGACTCTTTCCTTCAGTTCTCTAGCTTTTCTCATCTATAATAAAGGGCAATACCTGTCACTTCCCTTTGTCACCCCCCCCCCAATTTAATGCAAAGCAGGGGTTTTTCAAACACTATTATGTACAGCAAGAGGTTTCAGAACCCTTTTCTGAAGTGGATTAAGGGTAGAGGGGAGCAAGGAGGAGGAAAAGGGTACTCCCTCTCCTTCAACTTGAATAACTCTGATTTTATCTGGGATTTTCCTATACCCTAAATTGAAAAAGTAGTCTCTCCTGCTAAAAACAAAGTTGGAAGATCAGCTGGTGCTTTGGGGGTAAGTGCTTATTTGAGCAAGTTAAAATGTACATTTGTAGATGGAACTCAACCTCCAGCCAGGCCAGGTGCGGTTCAAAGTCCTTAAACAGCCTCTCTCAATGTACCTAAGATTGGCATCTATGTGGTCTTGGCACAAATTCCCAACAAAAGCTGGAACTTCTGGGAACCACTGAAGATATTTCACTTCCTCACCTCCATCTTTTCTATTCCCACAGTCACCCCATAGTTCATTAAGACACTTTGTCTTCTCCCTTGTTTTCATGACAATTAATTCTCCTGGTTTTCCTCCTCCTGCCTCTTTGACAGCTCTGCAGTGTGATGTAGTAAATTTCCGCTGACCTAACTCTAAACCCTGGAGCCACCCAACACTGTCAAATGTATGACCTTGGTCTAATGAGATAATCACTCTGAACTTCTCCTTATCTCTCACATGAAGATAATCACTTCACCTTGGTTGCAAGGATTATATAAAATAAAGTATATCAAGCTTTTTTTTTTTTTACAATGCCTTGCACATAATAGGTGCTCTTCCCCCAAGGCGTTGTTCTTATCCCTGTTTGCTGTGTGTGCTTTCCCTGAGTTATGATATATCCTCTCACTGCAGCTCTAGCCCTGGCTCCTAAAACTATCTCTAGTCCCAAACTTAAACTGTTGGACATTTCCTCTTAGGTGCTCACTCTCGTCTCAAGATAAACATGTTCCAAAATGACATTTCTTACCTTCCGTGATTTTAAGCATATCTGATCCTCTGCCTTATTATTCTGTAACTCTTTCATAAAATTTAAGAGTTACCATCTATTCCTTCTCTGATCACCTCTCAGGTTCTATATATTACATTTGAGGGTCTCTTGACGCTACTACCCCCTTTCTAATCCCACTAATATCATCAGATTCTTTATACCTTCCTCCTGGATTCAATATCCTGATATTTGCTTCCAACTTTTATAAAGTACCCACTGCTGCCCGAGAGCAGAACACTGATCATGACTTCTTAGCAGCTCAAAAACCTTCGATGCCTTCCCATGGGTTACTGAATGAAGTTCAGATATATTATCAGCCACACATTCAAGACGCTCTAATTTGAACTGTTCTCTCATCTTTCTCTTCCACTATTTACCTTTATCCAAACTGGCCTATGTACTTTTCCCTCTATATGGCCCATGCTTTCCTGCATCTATGCCATTGCTCACACTGTTCCTTCCAAGGGTAATGCCCTGCACTATATCAGTCAAAATCTTTCAAAGGTTATTTTACAAAGGCCTGCTCAAATCCCATGAACTTCTCAATGAAGTTTCTCTGCTCCCCCAATCCAGAAATAATCTTTCCCCCATCCTAACTCCCATACCATTTGGTTGATATTATTTTCCTAAAACTAATAGTTTTCCTTGTGCTATAATCATCTTTTTTTTAACATCTTTATTGGAGTATAACTGCTTTACAATGGTGTGTTAGTTTCTGCTTTATAACAAAGTGAATCAGCTGTACATATACATATACCCCTATATCTCCTCCCTCTTGAGTCTCCCTCCCATCCTCCCTATTCCACCCCTCTAGGTGGTCACAAAGCACCGAGCTGATCTCCCTGTGCTATGTGGCTGCTTCCCACTAGCTATCTATTTTACATTTGGTAGTATTTATAAGTCCATGCCACTCTCTCACTTTGTCCCAGTTTACCCTTCCCCCTCCCCGTGTCCTCAAGTCCATTCTCTACATCTGCATCTTTATTCCTGTCCTGCCCCTGGGTTCTTCATAACCATTTTTTAATTAAAAAATTTTTTTAGATTCCATATAAATGTGTTAGCATATGGTATTTGTTTTTCTCTTTCTGACTTACTTCACTCTGTATGACAGACTCTAGGTCCATCCACCTCACTACAAAAAACTCAATTTTGTTTCTTTTTATGGCTGAGTAATATTCCATTGTATATATGTGCCACATCTTCTTTATCCATTCATCCGTCAATGGACACTTAGGTTGCTTCCATGTCCTGGCTGTTGTAAATAGAGCTGCAATGAACATTGTGGTACATGACTCTTTTTGAATTATGGTTTTCTCGGGGTATATGCCCAGTAGTGGGATTGCTGGGTGGTATGGTAGTTCTATTTTTAGTCTTTTAAGGAACCTCCATACTGTTCTCCATAGTGGCTGTATCAATTTACCTTCCCACCAAGAGTGCAAGAGGGTTCCCTTTTCTCCACACCCTCTCCAGCATTTATTGTTTGTAGATTTTTTGATGATGGCCATTCTGACTGGTGTGAGGTGATACCTCACTGTAGTTTTAATTTGCATTTCTCTAATTATTAGTGATCTTGAGAATCCTTTCATGTGTTTTTTGGCAATCTGTATATTTTCTTTCGAGAACTAGTTAGGTCTTCTGCCCATTTTTGGATTGGGTTGTTTGTTTTTCTGATACTGAGTTGCATGAGCTGCTTGTAAGTTTTGGAGGTTAATACTTTGTCAGTTGCTTCATTTGCAAATATTTTCTCCCATTCTGAGGGTTGTCTTTTCGTCTTGTTTATGGTTTCCTTTGCTGTGCAAAAGCTTTGAAGTTTCATTAGGTCCCATTTGTTTATTTTTGTTTTTATTTCCATTTCTCTAGGAGGTGGGTCAAAAAGGATCTCGCTGTGATGTATGTAATAGAGTGTTCTGCCTATGTTTTCCTCTAAGAGTTTTATAGTGTCTGGACTTACATTTAGGTCTTTAATCCATTTAGAGTTTATTTTTGTGTATGGTGTTAGGGAGTGTTCTAATTTCATTCTTTTACATGTAGCTGTCCAGTTTTCCCAGCACCACTTATTGAAGAGGCTGTCTTTTCTCCATTGTATATAATTATCTTTTTGAATTTCATCTCCTCTATCAGATTGGTAAGTGTGAAATGCCTGATTAATTTCTGTATCCTCTAAAGCCCTAGCACAGGGCCTGGCTTCTAAGCAGGAGATCAGTTAAAAAAATTTTTTTTGAACTTAAAAAAAGAATAAAGACCAGCAACAGGTGAGTTCATTAAGAATATCAGACCATGGAAAACCTTTCTGAAAAAATACATGTTACAAGATGTCTCCTGCTGATAACTTCATCAAGACAATTGCCATAAGGAATACAAACACTTTATGTGGTGGTGTTTAAAGTCAGTTCTAGGATCTGTACATCTCGCAGTTAAAACCAATCCAAAGACACATTCCCCTTAGCTGCCCTACTTCGTTAGATACAAATATGGCAGCCAAAAAGTGGGGAGCGTCTGTGACTAACATAACGCCAAATCTAAACCATGAGGGATTTTCAGGCCCCACATGTCACTTCTCTGCGTGTGGTCTGTGCTCCATTATTCTACTTCACAGCAGAAGGCAGAACATTTCTAATGCTACCAGGTCAACAAACTGTGGGAATTTAAGTCACTCCAGTATGAGGTTCCCAGTCCCCATATGTCCCCAGGAAACCCTGGCTTTGAGACTAAACTGGGAACATCCCTGGATCAGTGCCAACTACAGATGTCAAGTGGTTTTCTCACATCATATGGGGTTTTATTGGGTCTAAGGAGAGCCACAGAGGGATCAGAGTCAACTCAATTAAACTAAACCCAAGTGAAAAGAATCACATTGCCTTCCACTCCCACCAGGAATGTCTGGGCTGGGAGCCATCCTGGATCTTGCATGGCCTCTCAGGGTCACTCTGATTCTGAAAATTACAGAATTTCACAATTGGAAAAGCACTGGGAGATATCTGGTCCATCCTCCCCCCCCAGAGCAGTCATTCCCTGTGTTCAGCAACCCTGGCCACCTTGCTTAAATACTTCCAGTGAAGAAGAAATCACTGTCTCTCAAGACAGCCTCTACATTTTCAGACAGCTCTATTTATGAATTCCTTTATTCATTAAATTTCTCCTGACTTCTATAAGCCCTGAAGGCAAGCAAGCACCAACAGTAGGGCCTGCCTAAATTCTACCTTTATCTTTTCCCATTTGGTGAGCACTGACATGAACAAGCATCCAGCCCTTGAGTGTGCTACCTTATATATTACTCTTCACTCATCATCACCTTCCATCATGTGGTAATGTGGTCAAGTGTACTGGGTGCTGTGCCCCAGGGTCCTGAGCCCTGAAATCTGGCTGATCCACCTACTACCTGAGCAGCAACCAATAAAACGAATCGTGAGCACCTTACTTGTTTTTCAGCACAGATCTCGCACGTCTTAGCTTTGCTGCTTGCCCTGATTCTTTTTCTTTTTTTTAACATCTTTACTGGAGTATAATTGCTTTACAATGGTGTGTTAGTTTCTGCTGTATAACAAAGTGAATCAGCTATACATATACATATGCCCCCATATCTCCTCCCTCTTGCGTCTCCCTCCCACCCTCTGTATCCCACCCCTCTAGGTGGAGACAAAGCACTGAGCTGACCTCCCTGTCTTGCCCTGATTCTTAAATGCACCCCACTGCAATCTTATTCAACCTCAAACCCTTTTACGGATTTCAATTCTCTATTTTATCTCTCAGAGATTTACAATAACCTTACTCTACATATTTCAATTCCAGTCCAACAAATCCAAATCATGTGCCAGCCGAACTGGTTGGGCCTACCCAGACAAATGCTGTCTAAAGCAAGAGTAACAGTTCTGCTCATTGCAGTTCTAACAACAGATTGAGCAGGTGGGCACCGTTATTTATGCTTACAGGTTTTCTCAACAACTCTAATTAACAGAGAATCCTGACAACCCTGAATTTCAGTAACTTCTGATGGACTTCTGGGTTATGCTTAGTGGTCAGTTGTACCATTGATCTCAGGAAGCTGTGTGGTGCTTGATAAGGAAGCTACAGGATCCAAAAAGACATATATAGTAGAATTTGCGAGCCAGATTTTAAACATGCTCACCCATGCCCTTGAAAGAAAGTTAACAAGAATTCAACATTCATGAATGTTTAACCATCTATGGAAATATTCTCTGAAGTAATCTGCTTAAGAGATGATTTTAAAATGTGCTGATAAGATTAAAGTACAGCCTAAATAAATCTCAGCATGGGGCTTAGGTCCCTTTCTAGAAAGGGAGGCATGAAGTTAAAATAGAACTAATCTAAGAGAAGCTCTACTTATTAAAACCAACATGCTGGTCATGACAGAGTGAAGAAGTGACAGTTTTTAGAACAGAAAAAACTGAAACATTTATTACTATTTCAACCACTGTCTGGGGAAAAGTTTCTATGATTATAATGCCTATCAGAGTTACTTGGAAAGAAATATCACTAGAACAGAACAGACTATCACACTATCAGAATACCATATCTTAATGTAAATACCACACAGCTACATCCAGTTTTCTTTGTTGTAATTCTGGGATCTCGAATTTGGTTTCCTGGGTAGAGGTGACCACTAGAAGGCAATGCCCTGAACGTTACAAGATTTCCCATGGTGAAACTTCTAAATTAGCTCTTTTGCTGATAAATTGTTCTTTCCAGAAAGAAAAGAGTGAACTAACTGATCCCCTGGGACCCGTTCACTCCTAGGACAAGCTGTAAATTGAACCAAATTTGTAAACCCTTGGATTGGTGATGACTACATCAGGATATAGATTTGAGAGGTTTGACCTTGGCAGTTTGTTGTCTCAGTCTCACACTCTCTCACCTCTTCACAACAATATGGTATTTTGTAAAACACAATGATTAGAGACTCAGGAGACCTAAGATTTTAATTCAACCCTGTTAAGACTACTCTGAGTCTCAGTCTTCTCATCTATACATGAGAAGGTTGGACAAGATAATTTCTACTGCCCCTTCCAGTCTTGGAATCATTCTTGTTATTAGAAATAACAAGATTTCAGTAAGGTGCCTAGTTACAAAATAAATTTACAACTAAACAGCCTTTCTAGATACTTATAAAAAGCAGTTGGAAAAAAAATGGAAAAAGTGCCATTTAAATAGCAACAAGATTTAAAACATCTAGAAATATGCCTAACAATAAATGTATAGATCTATACAAAAAGCCACGAAGTTTTACAGATGGCCACAGAAGAAGACCTGAATTAACAGAGAAATATCATGTCCCTGAATAGGGAGACTCAACATCGCAAAAATAAACTGTCCACCAGATTAAGCCATAAATTCAATGTAATCACAACCAATGGAACTTTTCTGAACTTGAATAAATAATTTAAAAATGTATCTGTAAAGAGAGCACTCATTCACTACCTTGTCCAATCAGGGTTTCCTAGAGAAGGTATAATTTCATGAGTTTTTTGAATAAAAGGAAACACTTGTATACTTTCTGAGGGCAAAAAACCCCAATTTATATTTGCTTTAATACATCATCAAGCCTAGCATATAAAAGTAGTTCTGTAAACCTGGTATTCTCAGGTTTAATAGTTGTGTAAAGTCAGCTTTCATGAGCAACCTTGAAAGCTCACACTGTAGAGTGATTTTATGGAAGCATAAATCTGAATTGGGTGCTCTGTGAAGTTAGTGTGCAGTACTCAGTAAGATAGTAGGTGAGCCTAGCTGACTGCCTAGAATTTGCATCTCAAAGAGGCTGATCTTTTTATGTGTGTCTATTAGCTATCATTTATGTAGTAATTTTCATTTAAGACCCAGAGGTTACTTACCTTTTCAGTTATATTTTATTTTATATTGATTTATTTTTATTCAATTATATTTTATTCTATGGGAAGAATTACACACTACAATGATATTCACAAAGTTAGTGACACCTGACAATTTCATTCATGAATGGATGCACGCACGTACATACACACACATGATGGTTGGCTGGCCATAAGGCTCTGAAGAAGCAGAGGAAGAGCATGAAAAGTTCAGAGTGGGAACAAAAGTGGCAAGGGATGAATGGTCAAAGATCAAAAAGAAAATACAGATTGGGGGAAATGAAAGGAGACCGCAGAAACTTGTTGAAGTTTAAATGAAGTGAATAAGGTTACAGAGAGGTTCACTAATTCTTTTATCAAATGTGTCAAGTATTACACTAGGGCTAGGGAATGCAGAAAAGGATCAGACACTATCCCTATTACTGCCTTGAAGTGATAGTAGGGGAGATGTACAAGAAAAAATTGCTATATAGTGTGGTGGGTAGTATGACAGAGGTAAGGACAGTGTGTTGTGGATGTGCAAAAGTGGAACATCTAAAACAGATTGTACGGATCTGGTAATGTTTCTTGGAGCACTTCCTGAGCTGAGTTTTCAAGCATAAATATAAGTTAGCTTAGTGAACGTGGTAGACAGAGTTTTCCAGGCAGGGGTGAGGAACAACATATGAAATGGCATGGAGTGAAGTACACTGCAGAATGCCACTGAATACTTTAAAAGGTGAGTTAACATGATCAGACTTGTGATTCAGAAAGATACAGCATCAGAATGGAGTCTAGCTTGACTGATGGCCAAGAAATGAGATAAGACGCTACTATTTGTAATCCAGAGGAAAAATAATGAATAGGTGAGTTAAGGCGTTTGTAATGGGGATGGGGAGAAGGCGTTACGTTTGACAGTTTTTATATATGAGGTAAAAATCAACAAAGTGGAAGTTATCTTGGTGAATTTACTAAAGTCCAGGATCTGGACTTCAGTTTTTAGACTCAGGAATTTGGTTTTGGCTGCTCATTGAGACTGAATCCATAATTCACATTAACATCAATAAGGTTTTAGAAGCTAATGTAAAACCAGAATGGTAGATGATTATTTGCAATGAAATAGGTTAACTGCCCCAGTGACTATAATATTTACTTTGGCACATTCAGACATTTTCTCCTTGGAAAAACACATAGATGAGAAAACAATCATAATCAGAAGGTTGCTTGATCAACATGAAATTAGAGGTAGGGAAATTAAATTGTGTGTTTTAAACATTTAATAACATCAGGCCACAACGCAGAGAGAGGAATGTTCAAGTTTGTGGGCTACAATCTCTCCCTTGGACAGTACTTGCATAGGCACAACCAAAGTAGGCTTCTCACTCTCCTGTTTCTATTTTGTCTTTGTTAACTAATAGCACTTCTATGAATATTCTTTAGACAAATATATTTAGTCAACTCTTAATCTGTCCAGCTGGACTTTTATGGGTGATTGTTGGGTAGCTTTGCCTTGATTTGTGTTGATGTTACCATTTAATTCTCAGTCGTAAATCTAATTTCCCTTATTTCCAAGATCTTAGAGATGAAGGTGGAGGAACAACTGACCTCTCAGTCACCATTTACTTCCTACAAACTTCAGGTGAAAGATGAAAAAGACAATGGAACAGAGAGGGAAATGGGTAGGATCCAAACAAAATGTAGTTTACAAAGAAGGCTCTTAAAGGCAATTAACCATAGGCTGAATACATAAAATTTCATAATTCAAATGAATCAAATTTATATGCAATTTACATATGTATATCAAATAATCACACTGTACACCTTAAACTTATACAGTGTTAAACATCAATTATATCTCAATAAAGCTAGGGACAAAAAAAGAACCAATCATGTACATGTTATAGTGAAATACATAAATGATCAAGAGTGTGAATGGGGAAGATAATTAGATCTAATGATACAAACAGATATAATGCAAAAATGATAAAAATGGGGGAGGGGATAGTAAACAAAATGCCAAAATGGTTCTGAGGGAGGAGTTATTGTAAGTAGAGAAATCAAGAAAAGCTTAATGGGGAAAGTGGCATTTGTCTTACAGTAGCAGTGAAAGTCTTGGTAAAAAAGATTCAAATCATTTTTTCCCTTGATAATCACATAACCTTTTTAATCAAAGATGTGTCATATCAATTAAAAATTTATTACTTATGAATAATTGTATCTAGTCATGAAAAACTTTACGGATATAATTTGAAACATTTTTTAAAATGATAGATACAAAGGGAAAAGATAAGCAGAAAAGTAAATAAGGTGTCAAAGCTTAGTAATTGTGCATAGACCTCTGTGGTCCCAGGATTTTATTGTTACTCAAGATTTCCTTGTTTGAATGGCTCATACAACTCAATAACAAACAAACAACCCAATCAAAAAATGGGCAGAAAACCTAAATAGACATTTCTCCAAAGAAGACATACAGTTGGCCAAGAGGCACATGAAAAGATGCTCAACATTGCTAATTACTAGAGAAATGCAAATCAAAACTACAATGAGGTATCAGCTCACACCAGTCAGAATAACTATCATCAAAAAGTCTACAAATAACATGCTGGAGAGGGTGTGGAGAAAAGGGAACCTGGTGGGAAAGTAAATTGGTGCAGTCACTATGGAAAACCGTATGGAGGCTCCTCAAGAAACTAAAAATAGAGTTGTCATATGATCCAGCAACCCCACTCCTGGGCATATATCCGGACAACACTATAATTCAAAAAGATACATGCACCCCTATGTTCATAGCAGCACTATTTACAACAGCCAAGACATGGAAGCAACCTAAATGTCCATCGACAGATGAATGGATAAAGGAGATGTGGTATATATATACAATCAAATATTACTCAGCCCTAAAAAAGAATGAAATAATGCCATTTGCAGCAACATGGAGGGACCTAGAGATTATCATACTAAGTGAAGTCAGACAGAGAAAGACAAATACCACATGATATCACTTATATGTGGACTCTAAAATGTGACACAAATGAATATATCTACAAAACAGAAACAGACTCACAGACATAGAGAACAGACTTGTAGTTTCCAATGGCGAGGGGGTGTGGGGAGGGATGGGTTGGGAGTTTGGGATTAACAGATGCAAACTATTAAATATATGTATAACTGAATCACTTTGCTGTATACCAGAAACTAACACAACATTATAAATCAACTATACCTCAATAAAATAAATTTTCAAAAAAAGATTTCCTTGCTTAGATCTTTTGGAGGTCAAGCAGTTTTCTTAGTAGTTGGCTCTCTCAAAGGGATGACCAAGAAATTGAAAAAAAAAATTTCTTAAAAGATATATTTGGTCTTACCAACCCATGGATTTCAGAATTTTATAATTATACAATTCATTAAACTTCACTTTATTGCTTTAAACCTGCTGGATCTTTTATTTTAGTAGGAAAAGATTTAATTCACTACAGCAGTAACTAGGGGAGTAAAAACCTCTCAACTGTTATACTTTTCTCCCCCACCTGTTCCATCTCTCTTCATTTCATACTCTCACAAACCCTCCTCATTCTTTATACAGAACATTAAGTAACGCTCTTTGCATCTGATCATCAGAGCTAGATTAATCAGTGCTCTTTAAGAAACTCCTTTAAATCTGTGAACCATGAATAAACCACAGATCACAAACCTTTTGAAGACTTTGTTTCTCCTTAGCACAAAAACTATAACAAGAAATAACAGAGAATCTCATCATTTGCATTTGTTTAGGTTTCATAGTTTATAAAAATCATCTCATTAAGCTTGAGATATAGGGAAAGATAATTACCCATTTACAGTTGAGAAAACTAAGGATCTGAGAAATAGTAAGTGGAGAAAAACAGACCTGGGAATCATGCCTTTTGATTCTAACCCCTGCAGTCAGAAGGCCCATTCCCATCCTTTGGCTGAACATTTCTCCACTTTTAACCAGAGATTCTTTTTGCTCTGTACAGTGTCTCCCATTTGTTCAAGAAAATGAAGATCTAATCTCCTCGGCTATCTTGCCTGAGCCACCACATGTGGCCACCCAGGTTGTACACTGCATATCTTTACTGGTCACCATTCACAGACCACAATGGGAACTGTGTCCCTGAAGTTGTACAGTGTCATGATACTGGTATTCACTTTCCTAAATACCTGCTTACAAGGCCTGTACTAGTACTTCTATCTTTAGTACTTGGTCGGTCTCATAGTAACAGCGTGGCAAACCCTCAAGCAGTCGTGCTCAGAGAGAAGACAGTGGTATGGGAAATGAAATATTATACATAAGTAGCTTTGGATCTGTGACTTTTTTAGTAGCAGATTTAGTTTCCTAATTATGTTGGGTTTAGTTCATGCCAAAAGTGTTTAAATTGGAAACTCCTTAAGGACTTGAGAATGAAAGCAAACATATTAAAGGCATGTTGACCACTGGGCAGCCAAAACTAATGACAAGTGTCTGTGAACTAAAAGCTTAGGCATTTTACTTATGTAGGCAACAGGAGAACTCTATTATTAAATTTAAGAATCAAAGAGGTAACATTAATTCACAGCTCACTGTGTTGTCAGCACTTACATATCTTTTTTCATTTAACCCTTAAAATAACCTTACGATTTGTATACCATTGTATTGTTATTTCCATATTACAGATGATGAAACTAAGGCACAGAAAGGCTAAGTAACTTGCCCAACATCACTCGCTAATAACTGGCAAAGCCAGTATGGAACACAGGTAGTCTGATTTCAGAGCCTGTGCTTTTAATCACCGTATTATGATTAATATCAAAATGTATACCAACGACTAGGGGATAACCAGGAGTAACAGGAAAGATGTGGGAGAAAAGCTGTGAGAAATAAGATATAAAGAGAGAGGAAGCCCTCTTCTATTCTGTGTTCCCTAACGTGCAGTCACTCTGTATTATAACAACCCCTCACTCATAAAGTTCATATTTGGTAGATAGCCAGCAGTAAGCAACAAGTAACCAATGAACAGCCAAGGTAGCAACGTGAAATCTATGCACTAAAGTTAAGTATTTCACTTACAGAATAGTTTCTTAGGCCCTTAGAATCTATCTTTTACTTATTTTACACACAATTGTAATAAGGAGAATGACTGGTTTATAGCTCCAAAGAAGACAGACACAACGAATTAGAAGAATTCAAGGGATAATACAGGCAGACATAACAAGAGCAAGAAGTAAAAAGAAAGAAAATTACACAAAATAAAATGCAAGAATTCAAATATCACCAGTACTTTGGTTTTAAAATACATCCACAAATTCTTTGGTACTCCTCTCTTCAAGAAGTGGAGCTTCAGCATGGGCTAGACCCAGTGACTCTTCTAACAAAGAGAATATGGTGGCAAGTGACTTTGAGACTAGGTCATACAAAGCACTGCTGCTTCCTCCTTGTTCTCTCTCTTTTATTACTGGCTCTGGGAGAAGGGAGCTTCCATGTCATGAGGATGTTCAAGCAGCCTGTGGAAAGGCCCATGTGGTGAGGAACTGAGGCCACCTGCTAACAGCCAGCTGAATGAGCCATGTTGGAAGGGGGTCTTCCAGCTCTAGCCTTCACATGAATACAACCCCTACCTAAAACCTCATGAGAGACTGTGAGCCAGAACCACTCAGCTCAGCTGCTTCTGGATTCCTAACTCTCAGAAACTGTGAGGTAATAAATGCTTGTTATTTTAAGCTGCTAAGGTTAGAAAGTGTTTCATCTAAAATGGTTAAAATAGAAATATTGCTGATTAGAAAATACATTTTGTTATCTGAAAAAAATAATTTATTTCCCCATGATGTTTATGTAGTTTTTCCCTTTTGCCATTCCACTCACTGGGAATCTTAACTCTTTGTTAGTCTATAACCTTGAAGGATGGGAATCATATTTTCTTTCCCTTTGCATACCTTCCAAAAAGCCTAGGGACTGAGGCTCTACACACAGTGAGAATTAGATTACCCTGTCTTTATGTAGAAGTAAGGGGCCATGAGATATTTCAGGTTATTTTCTTCTCTTTAAAAAAGTTATTTTCCACAAATAATACATTAGTACATTCTCGTTTTAAAAAATTCACACAAGACAGAGGTGTATAAAGTAAAACATTAAAGTCCCTTTTCACAATATCCACCACTGCAACCCACTCCCCCTTCCAGAGGCAATCACTGTTAATGGTTTGGTATTCATCTTTCTACAACTTTTTCTTTGCATTTACACACATTTATACAAATACAGTACATAGTTTCAGAATTTTTTTTCGCAAATGGGATCATATATTATTATTCTGTAATTTACTTCTTTCACTCAGCAGTAAGCCTTAGAAACATTTCCATGAAAATAAACATGTATCTACTTAATTCTAAAGTAGATATAATTTATTTAACCATTTCCTTACTGCCTGACTTTTTTGTGGCTATAAAGAATGCTGCAATGAATATCCATCTACATGGTGTTTTGTTTGTTTTGTTTTGCTCAACATCACTAATTATTAGAGAAATGCAAATCAAAACTACAATGAGGTATCACCTAACACTGGTCAGAATAGCCATCATCAAAAAATCTACAAACAATAAATGCTGGAGAGGGTGTGGAGAAAAGGGAACACTCTTGCACTGTTGGTGGGAATGTAAATTGATATAGCTACTATGGAGAACAGTATGGAGGTTCCTTAACAATAAGAATTTTTTCTTATTTTTTAAGAAAAATAAAATAAAAAATAGAATAAATATAAATAAATAAAATAAATAAATAAAAATAAATAAATAGAAATAAAATAAATAAAAAATAGAATAAATAAAAAATAGAATTACCATATGACCCAGCAATCCCACTACTGGGTATATACCTGGAGAAAACCATAACTCAAAAAGACACATGCACCCCAGTGTTCACTGCAGCACTATTTACAATAGCCAGGCCATGGAAGCATCCTAAAGGCCCATAGAGGACTTCCCTGGTGGCACAGTGGTTAGGAATCCGCCTGCCAATTCAGGGGACACGGGTTCGATCCCTGGTCCGGGAAGATCCCATATGCCACGGAGCAACTAAGCCCGTGCACCACAACTACTGAGCCTGCGCTCTAAAGCCCGTGAGCCACAACTACCGAGCCCACGTGCCACAACTACTGAAGCCCGCACGCCTAGAGCCCGTGCTCCACAGCAAGAGAAGCCACGACAATGAGAAGCCCGCGCACCGCAACAAAGAGTAGCCCCTGCTTGCTGTAACTAGAGAAAGCCTGCGTGCAGCAAAGACCCAACACAGACAAAAATTAATTAATTAATTAATTTAAAAAACATAAAAAAGAAAACTATTGGCAAAGATGTGGAGAAATTAGAATCATTGTGCACTGTTGGTGAGAATGTAAAATGGTACAGCTGCTTATGGAAAACAGTATGGTGGTTCCTCATAAAATTAAAAATAGAATTAGCATACTATCCAGCAATTCTACTTCTGGGTATATACCCAAAAGAATTGAAAGCAGGGAGTTGAAGAGATATTTATATACTCATGTTCATGGCAGCATTATTCACAATAGCTAAGGAGCAGAAGCAACCCAAATGTCCAATGACAGATAGCTAAATAAAATGTGATATATATATAGAGAGAGATAGATAGAGATATATACAACAAAACATTATTCATCCTTAAAAAGGAAGGAAATTATGACATGCTACAACATAGATGAACCTTAGGAACATTATGTTAAGTGAAATAAGTCAGTTATAGAAAGATAAATACTGTATGATTCTACTTTTATGAGGCACCTAGTCAAATTCATAGAAAGAAGAATGGTGGTTGCCATCCCAGGGGCTGGGAGTTGGGAGAAAGGGGAGCTACTGTTCAATGGATACAGAGTTTCAGTTTTTTTGGTTTTTAAAAAAATATATTTATTTATTTTTGGCTGCGTTGGGTCTTTGTTGTTGCGTGCGGGCTTTCTCTAGTGGCTTTCTCTAGTTGTGGCGAGCAGGAGCTACTCTTTGTTGCGTGCGCAGGCTTCTCATTGCAGTGGCTTCTCTTGTGGAGCACGGGCTCTAGGTGAGTGGGCTTCCGTAGTTGTGGCACGCGGGCTCAGTAGTTGTGGCGCACGAGTTTAGCTGCTCCGGGGCATGTGGGATCTTCCTAGACCAGGGCTCGAACCCACATCCCCTGCATTGGCAGGCGGATTCTTAACAACTGCGCCACCTGGAAGTCCTAGAGTTTCAGTTTTAAAGATGAAAAATGTTCTGGAGCTGGTTGGTGGTGATTGTTACCTAACAGTGTGAATGTACTTAATGCCACTGAACTGAACTGTACACTTAAAAATGGTTAAGATGGTAATGTTGTGTGTATTTTGCCATAATTAAAATATTTCTTTAAAAAATTCTGTTTCCTGTTGCTAGTCTTTTTTTTTTTTTTTTGCGGTACATGGGCCTCTCACTGTTGTGGCCTCTCCCGTTGCGGAGCACAGGCTCTGGACGCGCAGGCTCAGTGGCCATGGCTCATGGGCCCAGCCGCTCCGCGGCATGTGGGATCTTCCCGGACCGGGGCACAAACCCGTGTCCCCTGCATTGGCAGGCGGACTCTCAACCACTGCGCCACCAGGGAAGCCCCATGTTGCTAGTCTTTTAATTCTATGAGGTCCACTTTGATCCCCAGCCTAGTGCTTTGAACTCAACCTTCCTGACTGAACTTTGTCTGGGCCTGGAACTCCTTGAGTCCCTCAACATTCACCTTTACCCAGACTAAGGTTCCCCTTTTCTTGGAGCTCTCTTGTCAGTCCACTTATTTTTAATCCAATACTGTTTCTAAGACTCCCAGTTTGGGTCCTGTTTTTGGACCCCCCTGAAGAAAGATCTGAGAAATAAAGCACACAATTCTAGAATACAGACTATCTTTACTGCAGGCATAACTCTAAACTTAATGATGTTCAATATATATTAAAAGCTTGGGAAACAATATTTATGGAGAATTGCTTGAAGGATATACAGCTTATCTACTTCTTGGGATGAGTTAGCTTGTTTGCTTGTTTTTTTGTTTTCTAAGCCAAGGCTCAACAGATGAGCTCTAGAAACTTTGTGAATCTTCTAAAATTGTCTATACCTGTGCATTTTTTCTGGGGAGGGGTCCTAAGCTTTTAAAAGATTCTTAATATGCTTTGTTATTTAAAAAAGAGAAGAGCTGAGAATCTTTCTCTATGTACTCTAAAACTTGCTGTTCCTTGGATTGAGACAGATCATCAAAGCCTTACCTCAATCAAATTTTTCTGCCCCAAGCTCAGAATGGCTTTTACTGAACAATGCTTTGGCACTATGCCAACAGCCTACATTAAAGGACATTAAAGGAAAACAGCTTCGGCCCTAAAAATGTGTTTAGGTAAATACTACAGATTCCAATAAAGACAAAGCGAGCAAGACAAAGATGGGCATAGATCTGCCTGGATATCTCAAGATCTTAACCAGATAGGATGTCTGTAAAGGCACAAATGTGCTGATGTCACCATGAGACAAGAACAGATTATGAATAGGCCAAGAAGGGTAAAATTCCCTATGGAAGAATTACGGTCAAATCGAACACCAGTACTAAAAGGTCCTTCCTTCATAAACTCAAGCATGGGATTTGGAGAGCCACCAGTGCAGACATTAATGGCAATATGTGGGTAAATGTATATAACATCTTGCATATACACTGAGTATACATAAGTTTAAAAAGAGTTTAAACTACATAAGGTTTCATGTGAAATTTTTAACAACTCTCCCTTCTCAATCGCAGGTTAATTCTCTTTTATATAACCCTCATATTCCTCTATTTAGCTAAAATCCATCCATCCATCCATCCTTCAAAGCTCAGCTTTTAAAATTATAACAACAGATGTAGTTCAAGTGGAACTGATTTTATTTTACTAAACCAAAAGCAACCTCGTCTCCTCCTCAAACACACACGCTCTTTGGAAATCCCATCACTCTTTCACTGTTTTTCAAATTCTTTAAAAGCATGTATGTGCACAACGAACTACGAGAGGTTTTCCTTCTGTTGGCGAGAACCCTCCCACACAACAATCAATAGTTATTTGGTTGGAATTATGTGAAGAGTTTAGTTCCAGACCTTGGTATAAAGTCCAAGCTTTCTCCAAAATAGCCACAGCAGAAACTAATATTAATATGATAAATTATCATACTAAGGATGCAAAGTATATGGCCTGGGATTGAAGAAATTAGTTATTAAGTTGGACCTCTATAAGAGAAACAAGTTCAACAAGACCCTTTTGATCATCTTACCTTAAGCTCACATGGAAAAAGGAAGAATGTTACGAGGAATATTCAAATCATGATTCATCTTATATAATATCAATAATCCCAGTTAATTCCGTTAGCCCAGTGAAAGTCTCTGTTGGACTATTCCTATTTCCCCTTGAAAGTTCACGGATGAGAAACACTCTCTCACCTTTAGCTTTTCCTAAAGACACTTCCACCATGGTTATCATAGCAGACCTTTCGCTTTCTCTCTTAAATACCTTCAAAATTAAAGCACTTACCTGCCTGCCTCAAGTTTTTAGGTAGAACATCCCTCTCATTGCCCTCTAAAAAGAACACTGAAACATTACTCTCAAATGTGAATTAACACCGTCAGTGGTCATAACCAAAGACTTTCTATAATAATTTCAACTTTATAATTTTTTTCCTCCCACCTTTGCTGCAAAAATAGTCTCAAGCCAGGTCAGAGGGAAGTCAAGTCTGAGTCTTGCACTAAGAAGTTTCTTGGAAATCCAAAATTGTAAGAAACTTCTTGGTGAGCTTCAGTTCAATCCTATGAATGCTCTGAGACTAGAAGCTGGCTTTGTGGGTAGAACATGGTACAGTATAGTACTAAGCAAATACTATTATTGATTGTTGAAGTTGGGATATCTCAGCAGATATGAACTGAGCACTTACCTGAAATAAAAGGTTTATGTATTTCATCTCAGAGAAACATCACCTAAGAATAAAACAAAAACTCCTTGTCAGTTAGCTCAGGCCCTGCTGATATAATAATACCTATGCAATTTATCTAAATTTACTGTGTGCTGGACACTTTACTACATGCTTTATGTAGATCACCTTGTTCAATTTTCACTAACATCTGGGCCTAAAAAGAGGATATTATTCTTTTTCACAGATGAAAAACATGAGGCTTAAGAAGGTTAAGTGACTTGCTCAGGGTCATACAGAGTGGTGGAGTCACAGTGATAGAGATTTGAATCCCTGTTTGCCTGACTCCTCTTGACCATGATTCTGCAACATCCCTCTTATAGATTTGGCCCCAGATGAAGAGGTGCTTGTCAAGTGGGCATCTATGGCAGTAACTGAGAACTGTGGTCAAATACATAATTCAGAAGAAGTATAATTTAAAGCCTTGAATGCCCAGATGCTCCTCTTTGATAGAGCTGGCACTGAGCTCAGGATGAAATCCACCATTCTACTATGTCCACACATTTCATCATCCATTATGTTGTGAAGCCTTAGGAGTTCTAAAATGGGATAGGAGAAAAAGGAATTGGTAGTCAGAGCTTAAAGTCCTAAAAAAGTGACTGCAGAAGCCCTACTGGTATGTGTTTTGTAACCTGGACTCTTGTGTAAAATTTTATCTGAATAGATGGCTTTGCTAATTTAAAATAATAAAACCTTGGTTCCACAAGGGGAGTTTTTAAAAAATCTCGAGACCCAGCATGCATCCCAGACCAACTAGATCAAGTTTATGCGAGTTGCAATTTTCAGTGTCAGGTGATTCTAATATATCGCCAAAGCTGGGAACCGTTGCAATAACCTGATCTGCGCTTCCTCATTTGAGATAAAAGGAGAATAAGACCCAAAGAACTTAAAGGAGATCAGGACCAGAACCAGTATCTCTTGACTGCTAGCTCTCCACGCTGTACTGTTCGCTCTCCTCAATCCAGAATGAACCAACCGTTCCTCTAAGGTATAGAGCGCACAAACCAAAATTATTATGTAACTTCATATTATCAGAGCTCTCTGTACCTTTAAAGAGTACTTCATATACATTCTCTCTTTAGATTCTTATACAGGGGAAGTAGGCAGTGCAAAACTTACATGTTTTAGAAATGAGGAAATCAAAGGTCAATTAAGTTAACTCACAGTAGCTTAAAGATGGGGCAGAATTTAAATCTTTATATTCTAACTCCTGGATTAAGTAAATTAAATTTGGCAAGTGTTTATTGAGTGCCTAGTATGTGTTAGTTAAGACACGGTCAAAGACGCAAAAAATTAATAAGACATCATCCATGCCCTCAATTAGTGTACAATCTTCTTGGAAAGACAGAGACAACTAAAATACTGCACTGCCTTCACAGCAAGATCTTTTTTGACCCACCTCCTAGAGTAATGGAAATAAAAACAAAAATAAACAAATGGGAAGATGGTTTTTTGGGGACCCTAGTCCGCCATCTCCTTGGTCCACCGGCTTTCTGAATAAAGTTGTATTCCTTGCCTCAACACCTTGTCTCCAATTCATTGGCCTGTTGTGCGGCGAGCAGAGTGAGCTTTGACTCGGTAACACACAGAGCAGTTCAATCCAAGCTTTTATTTCTAAACGTGGCCATGGCCAAGCAGCAAGCAAAGAACCTTCCAGGTAAAAGACCTACTGCTGAAGAGACCATCAAGATGGTGGAGGAGTAAGACGTGGAGATCACCTTGCTCCCCACAAATACATCAGAAATACATCTACATGTGGAACAACTCCTACAGAACACCTACTGAATGCTGGCAGAAGACCTCAGACTTCCCAAAAGGCAAGAAACTCCCTTTTGCTTTGATGATCTGTCTCAATCCAAGGAAAAATAAACATGGGTAGGGCAAAAGAAAAAACAGAGACCAAAGAATAGGGATGGAATCTGCACCTCGGGGAGGTAGCTGTGAAGGAGGAAAAGTTTCCACAAATTAGGAAGCCCCTTCACTGGCGGAGACGGGGGTGGCGGGTGGGGGCAGGAAGCTTCGGAGCCACGGAGGAGAGCGCAGCAACAGGGGTGCAGAGGGCAAAGCGAGAGATTCCCGCACAGAGGATTGGTGCCGACCAGCACTCACCAGCCTGAGAGGCTTGTCTGCTCACCTGCTGGGGCGGGTGGGAGCTGGGAGCTGAGGCTCGGGCTTCGGAGGTCAGATCCCAGGGAGAGGACTGGGGTTGGCTGTGTGACCACAGCCTGAAGGGGGCTAGTGCGCCACAGCTAGCCAGGAGGGAGTCCGGGAAAAAGTCTGGACCTGCCTAAGAGGCAAGAGACCATTGTATTGGGGTGCGTGAGGACAGGGTATTCAGAGCACCGCCTAAACGAGCTCCAGAGATGGGCGCGAGCTGCGGCTATCAGCACAGACACCAGAGACGGGCACGAAATGCTAAGGCTGCCGCTGTAGCCACCAAGAAGCCTGTGAGCGACCACAGGTCACCTCCCCTCCTGGGAGCCTGTGCAGCCCACCACTGCCAGGGTCCCATGATCCAGGGACAACTTCCCTGGGAGAACACACAGCGCGCCTCAGGCTGTTGCAACATCATGCTGGCCTCTGCTGCCGCAGGCTCGCCCCGCATTCCGTACCCCTCCCTCCCCCCGGCCTGAGTGAGCCAGAGCCCCAAAATCAGCTGCTACTTTAACCCCCTTCTGTCTGAGCGAAGAACAGACGCCCTCGGGCGACCTACACGCAGAGGCGGGGACAAATCCAAAGCTGAACCCCAGGAGCTGTGCGAACAAAGAAGAGAAAGGGAAACCTCTCCCAGCAGCCTGAGGAGCAGCAGATTAAATCTCCACAATCAACTTGATGTACACTGCAACTCTGGAATACCTGAATAGACAACGAATAATCCCAAAATTGAGGCGGTGGACTTTGGGAGCAACTGTAGACTTGGGGTTTGCTTTCTGCATCTAATTTGTTTCTGGTTTTATGTTTATTTTAGTTTAGTATTTAGAGTTTATTATCATTGGTAGATTTGTTTATTGATTTGGTTGCTCTCTTCCTTATTTATTTATATATATATATCTTTTCCTTTTTCTTTTTTTGTGTGTATGTGTATGCTTCTTTGTGTGATTTTGTCTGTATAGCTTTGCTTTTACCATTTGTCCTAGGGTCTGTCTGCCCTGTTTTTTTTTTTTAGTATAGTTTTTACTGCTTGTTATCATTGGTGGATTTGTTTTTTGGTTTGGTAGTTCTTTCTTTTTTTCTTAATTACTTTTTTATTTTTTTTTACTTTTAATAATTAAAAAAATTTTTTTATTTTAATAACTTTATTTTTTTCCTTCCTTCCTCCCTCCCTCCCTCTCTCTCTTTCTTTCCTTCCTTCTTTCTTTTCTTTTCTTTTCTTTCTTTCTTTCTTTCTTTCGTTTCTTTCTTTTTTTCTATCTACCTTTTCTTCTGAGCCGTGTGGCTGACACAGTCTTGGTGCTCTGGCCAGGTGTCAGGCCTCAGCCTGTGAGGTGGGAGAGCCTAGTTCAGGACATTGGGCCACCAGAGACCTCCTGGCTCCACATAACATCAAATGGTGAAAGCTCTCCCAGAGATCTCCATCTCAACCCTAAGACCCAGTGCCACTCAATGACTAGAAAGCTACAGTGCTGGACACCCTTTGCCAAACAATTAACAAGACAGGAACACAACCCTACCCATTAGCAGAGAGGCTGCCTAAAATCATAATGAGGTCACAGACACCCCATAACACACCACAGGATGCAGTCCTGCCCACCAGAAAGACAAGACCCAGCCTCATCCACCAGAACACAAGAACCAGTCCTCTCCACCAGGTAGCCTACACAACCCACTGAACCAACCTCACCCACTGGGGGCAGATACGAAAAACAACGGGAACCATAAACCTGCAGCCTGCGAAAAGGAGACCCCAAACACAGTAAGTTAAGCAAAATGAGAAGACAGAGAAACACACAGCAGATGAAGGACCAAAGTAAAAACCCACCACACCAAACAAATGAAGAGGAAATAAACAGTCTACCTGAAGAAGAATTCACATTAATGACAGTACAGATGATCCAAAATCTTGTAAACAGAATGGAGGAAATACAAGAAAGGTTTAATAAGGACCTAGAAGAACTAAAGAGCAAACAAACAATGATGAACAACACAGTAAATGAAATTAAAAATTCTCTACAAGGAATCAATAGCAGAATAACTGAGGAAGAGGAACAGATAAGTGACCTGGAAGATACAATAGTGGAAATAACTACTGTAGAGCAGAATAAAGAAAAAAGAATGAAAAGAATTGAGAACAGTCTCACAGACCTCTGGGACAACATTAAACGCACCAACATTTGAACTACAGGGATCCCAGAAGAAGAGAAAAAGAAAGGGGCTGAGAAAATACTTGAAGAGATTGTAGTCGAAAACTTCCCTAACATGGGAAAGGAAATAGTCAATCAAGTTGAGGAAGCGCAGACAGTCCCATACAGGATAAATCCAAGGAGAAACATGCCAAGACACATATTTATCAAACTATCAAAAATTAAATACAAAGAAAATATATTAAAAGCAGCAAGGGAAAAACAAAAAATAACATACAAGGGAACTCCCATAATGTTAATAGCTGATTTCTCAGCAGAAACTCTAAAAGCCAGAAGGGAGTGGCAAGAAATATTTAAAGTGATGAAAGGGAAAAACCTACAATCAAGATTACTCTACCCAGCAAGGATCTCATTCGGATTCAACAGAGATAATAAAACCTTTACAGACAAGCAAAAGCTAATAGAATTCAGCACCACCAAACCAGCTTTACAGCAAATGCTAAAGGAACTTCTCTAGAAAGGAAACACAAGAGATGGAAAAGACCTACAATAACAAACCTAAAACAATTAAGAAAATGGTAATGGGAACATATATTGATAACTACCTTAAATGTAAATGGATTAAATGCTCCAACCAAAATACATAGACTGCCTGAATGGATATAAAAACAAGACTGTATATATGCTGTCTACAAGAGATCCACTTCAGACCTAGTGACACATACAGACTGAAAGTGAGGGGATGGAAAAAGATATTCCATGCAAATGGAAATCAAACGAAAGCTGGGGCTTCCCTGGTGGCGCAGTGGTTGAGAATCCGCCTGCTGATGCAGGGGACACGGGTTCATGCCCTGGTCCGGGAAGATCCCGCATGCCGCGGAGCGGCTGGGCCCGTGAGCCGTGGCCACTGAGCCTGCGCATCCGGAGCCTATGCTCCACAATGGGAGAGGCCACAACAGTGAGAGGCCTGTGTACAGCAAAAAAAAAAAAAAAAAAAAAAAGAAAGAAACCTGGAGTAGCAACTCTCATATGACTTTAAAATAAAGAGTATTACAAGAGACAAAGGACACTACATAATGATCAAGGGATCAATCCAAGAAGAAGATATAACAATTGTAAGTATTTATACACCCAACATAGGAGCACCTCAATACATAAGGAAAATCCTAACAGCCATAAAAGGGGAAATCAACAGTAACACAATCTTAGTAGGGGATTTTAACACCCCACTTTCACCAATGGACAGATCATCCAAAATGAAAATAAATAAGGAAACACAATCTTTAAGTGATACGTTAAAAAAGATGGACTTAATTGATATTTATAGGACATTCCATCCAAAAGTCACAGAATACACTTTCTTCTCAACTGCTCATGGAACATTCTCCAAGATAGATCATATCTTGGGTCACAAATAAAGCCTTGGTAAATTTAAGAAAACTGAAATCATATCAAGTATATTTTCTGACCACAACGCTATAAGACTAGATATCAATTACAGGAAAAAATCTGTAAAAAATACAAACACATGGAGGCTAAACAATACACTGCTAAATAATCAAGAGATCACTGGAGAAATCAAAGAGGAAATCAAAAACTACCTAGAAACAAATGACAATGACGATCCAAAACCTATGGGATGCAGCAAAAGCAGTTCTAAGAGGGAAGTTTATAGCAATACAATCCTCAAAAAACAAGAAACATCTCAAATAGACAACCTAACCTTACACCTAAAGTAATTAGAGAAAGAAGAACAAAAAAACCCCACAGTTAACAGAAGGAAAGAAAACATAAGGATCAGATCAGAAATAAATGAAAAAGAAATGAAGGAAACAGTAGCAAAGATCAATAAAACTAAAAGTTGGTTCCTTGAGAAGATAAACAAAATTGATAAACCATTAGCCAGGCTTATCAAGAAAAAATGGGATAAGACACAAATCAATAGAATTAGAAATGAAAAAGGAGAAGTAACAACTGACACTGCAGAAATACAAAGGATTGTGAGAGATTACTACAAGCAACTATATGCCAATAAAATGGACAACCTGGAAGAAATGGACAAATTCTTAGAAAAGCACAACCTTCTGAGACTGAACCAGGAAGAAATAGGAAACATAAACAGACCAATCACAAGCACTGAAATTCAGACTGTGATTTAAAATCTTCCAACAAACAAAAGCCCAGGACCAGATGGTTTCACAGGCAAATTCTATCAAACATTTAGAGAAGAGCTAACACGTATCCTTCTCAAACTCTTCCAAAATATAGCAGAGGGAGGAACACTCCCAAACTCATTCTACAAGGCCACCGTCACCCTGATACCAAAACCAGACAAAGTGGTCACAAAGAAAGAAAACTAGAGGCCAATATCACTGATGAACATAGATGTAAAAATCCTAAACAAAATACTAGCAAACAGAATCGAACAGCACATTAAAAGGATCATACACCATGATCAAGTGAGGTTTATCACAGGAATGCAAGGATTCTTCAGTATACACAAATCAATCAATGTGATAAACCATATTAACAAATTGAAGGAGAAAAAACATATTATCATCTCAATAGCTGCAGAAAAAGCTTTTGACAAAATTCAACAACCATTTATGATAAAAACCCTCCAGAGAGTAGGCATAGAGGGAACTTACCTCAACATAATAAAGGCCATATATGACAAACCCACAGCGAACATCATTCTCAATGGTGAAAAACTAAAACCATTTCCTCTAAGATCAGGAAAAAGACAAGGTTGTCCACTCTCACCACTATTATTCAACATAGTTTTGGAAGCTTTAGCCATAGCAATCAGAGAAGAAAAAGAAATAAAAGGAATCCAAATCTGAAAAGAAGAAATAAAGCTGTCACTGTTTGCAGATGACATGATAGTATACATAGAGAATGCTAAAGATGCTACCAGAAAACTACAAGACCTAATCAATGAATTTGGTAAAGTTGCAGGATACAAAATTAATGCACAGAAATCTCTTGCATTCCTATACACTAATGATGAAAAATCTGAAACAGAAATTTAGGAAACACTCCCATTTACCACTGCAACAAAAAGAATAAAATACCTAGGAATAAACCTACCTAAGGAGACAAAAGACCTGTATGCAGAAAACTATAAGACCCTGATGAAAGAAATTAAAGATGATACCAACAGATGGAGAGATATACCATGTTCTTGGATTGGAAGAATCAACATTGTGAAAATGACTCTACTACCCAAAGCAATCTACAGATTCAATGCAATCACTATCAAACTACCAATGGCATTTTTCACAGAACTAGAACAAAAAATCTCACAATTTATATGGAAACACAAAAGACCTCAAATAGCCAAAGCAATCTTGAGAAAGAAAAACGGAGTTGGAGGAATAGGCTCCCGGACTTCAGACTATACTACAAAGCTACAGTAATCAAGACAATGTGGGGCTTCCCTGGTGGCGCAGTGTTTGAGAGTCTGCCTGCTGATGCAGGGGACACGGGTTCGTGCCCTGGTCAGGGAAGTTCCCATATGCCGTGGAGAGGCTAGGCCCGTGAGCCATGGCTGCTGAGCCTGCGCGTCTGGAGCCTGTGCTCCGCAACAGGAGAGGCCACAACAGTGAGAGGCCCGCATACTGCCAAAAAAAAAAAAAAAAAAGACAACATGGTACTGGCACAAAAACAGAAATATAGATCAACGGAACAGAATAGAAAGCCCAGAGATAAATCCACACACCTGTGGTCAACTAATCTATGACAAAAGAGGCAAGGATATACAATGGAGAAAAGACAGCCTCTTCAATAAGTGGTGCTGGGTAAACTGGACAGCTACATGATAAAGAATGAAATTAGAACACTTCCTAACACCATACAGAAAAATAAACTCAAAATGGATTAAAGACCTAAATGTAAGGCCAGACACTATAAAACTCTTAGAGGAAAACATAGGCAGAACACTCTAGAACATAAATCACAGCAAGATCCTTTTTGACCCACTTCCTAGAGAAATGGAAATAAAAACAAAAATAAACAAATGGAACCTAATGAACTTAAAATCTTTTGCACAGCAAAGGAAATCATAAACCATACGAAAAGACAACCCTCAGAATGGGAGAAATTATTTGCAAATGAAGCAACTGACAAAGGATTAATCTACAAAATTTACAAGCAGCTCATGCAGCTCAATATAAAAAAAAAAAAATGCAATCCAAAAATGGGCAGAAAACCTAAATAGACATTTCTCCAAAGAAGATATATAGATTGCCAACAAACACATGAAAGGATGCTCAACATCACTAATAATTAGAGAAATGCAAATCACAACTACAATGAGGTATCGCTTCAGTCAGAATGGTCATCAACAAAAGAAATCTACAAACAATAAATGATGGAGAGAGTGTGGAGAAAAGGGAACCCTCTTGCACTGTTGATGGGAATGTAAACTGATATAGCCACTATGGAGAACAGTATGAAGGTTCCTTAAAAAACTAAAAACAGAATTACCATATGACCCAGCAATCCCACTACTGGGCATATACCCTGAGAAAACCATAATTCAAAAAGAGTCATGTACCAAAATGTTCATTGCAGCTCTATTTACAATAGCCAGGACATGGAAGCAACCAAAGTGTTCATTGACAGATGAATGGGTAAAGAAGATGTGGTACATATATACAATGGAATATTATTCAACCATAAAAAAGAAACGAAATTGAGTTTTTTGTAGTGAGGTGGTTGGACCTAGGGTCTGTCATACAGAGTGAAGTAAGTCAAAAAGAGAAAAAGAAATACGATATGCTAACACATACATATGGAATCTAAAAACAAACAAAAAAAAAACCGTTCTGAAGAACCTAGGGGGCAGGACAGGAATAAAGACGCAGACGTAGAGAATGGACTTGAGGACACAGGGAGGGGGAAGGGTAAGTTGGGATGAAGTGAGAGAGTGGCATGGACTTATATACACTACCAAATGTAAAATAGCTAGCGAGAAGCAGCCACATAGCACAGGGAGATCAGCTCGGTGCTTTGTGACCACCTAGAAGGGTGGGATAGGGAGGGTGGGAAGGAGACACAAGAGGGAGGAGATATGGGGATATATGTATATGTATAGCTGATTCACTTTGTTATAAAGCAGAAACTAACACACCACTGAAAGGCAATTATACTGCAATAAAGATGTTAAAAACAAAAACAAATGGGAACTAATGAAACTTAAAAGCTTTTGAACAGCAAAGGAAACTATAAACAAGAGGAAAAGACAACCCTCAGAATGGGAGAAAATATTCGCAAACAAGTGAACGGACAAAGGATTAATCTCCAAAATGTATAAACAGCTCATGCAGCTCAATATTAAAAAAACAAACAACCCAGTTAAAAAATGGGCAGAAGGGAGTTCACTTGTGGTGCAGTGCTTATAAGAATCTGCCTGCCAATGCAGGTGCACATGGGTTTGATCCCTGGTCCGGGAAGATCCCACATGCTGCGGAGCAACTAAGCCCATGCGCCACAACTACTGAGCCTGCGCTCTAGAGCCTGCGAACCACAACTACTGAGACTGAGTGCCACAGCTACTGAAGCCCACGCGCCTGGAGCCCATGCTCCGCAGCAAAAGAAGCCACCACAATGAGCCCGTGCAACGCAATGAAGTGTAGCCCTCGCTCACCGCAACTAGAGAAAGCTTGCACACAGCAAGAAGACTCGACGCAGCCAAAAATAAATAATTTTTTTTAAAAAAGGGCGGGGGCTTCCCTGGTGGCACAGTGGTTGAGAGTCCGCCTGTCCATGCAGGGGACGCGGGTTTGTGCCCCGGGCTGGGAAGATCCCACATGCCATGGAGCGGCTGGGCCTGTGAGCCGTGGCCGCTGAGCCTGCGCGGCCGGAGCCTGTGCTCCACAACGGGGAGGCCACAACAGTGAGAGGCCCATGTACTGCAAAAAAAAAAAAGGGCAGAAGACCTAAATAGACATTTTTCCAGAGAACACATACAGATGGCCAAGAAGCACATCAAAGAATGCTCAACATCACTAATTATTAGAGAAATGCAAATCAAAACTACAATGAGGTATCACCTCACACTGGTTAGAATGGGCATCATCAGAAAATCTACAAACAACGAATGCTGGAGAGGGTGTGGAGAAAAGGGAACCCTCTTGCACTGTTGGTGGGAATGTAAATTGATATAGCCACTATGGAGAACAGTATGGAGGTTCCTTGAAAAACTAAAAATAGAATTACCATATGACCCAGCAATCTCACTACTGGGTATATACCCAGAGAAAACCGTAATTCAAAAAGACACATGCACCCCAATGTTCACTGCAGCTCTATTTACAAGAGCCAGTTCATGGAAACAACCTAAATGTCCATCGACAGATGAATGGATAAAGATGTGGTACATATATACAATGGAATATTACTCAGCCATAAAAGGGAATGGAATTGGGTCATTTGTAGAGACGTGGATGGACCTAGAGACTGTCATACAGAGTGAAGTAACTCAGAAAGAGAAAAACGAATATCGTATATTAACGCATATATGTGGAATCTAGAAAAATGGTACAGGTGAACTGGTTTGCAAGGCAGAAATAGAGACACAGTTGTAGAGAACAAACGTATGGACATCAAGGGGGGAACGTGGGTGTGGAGGGGCGATGGTGGTGGGATGAATTGGGAGATTGGGATTGACATATATACACTAATATGTATAAAATAGATAACTAATAAGAACCTGCTGTATAAAAAATAAAATTCAAAACAAAACAAACTGCCTGACTTAACCCTTGGAATAGCTGAAACCTTCCTTGATTGGCCTTGATGACAAAGTCCAATGCTCTTCAAATTCTGTCCGTGGCTTCTAATTTCTTCCTGACTGTGGCTATTAATTCTAGGGAACATAAGGGATTTGAATATAGCTAGTGCATCTCTAGGCAAGGCCATGTAGCTGAAAATTCCTTGATACGGGTAGAGAAGAAAGAATGGTGCAATTTCAGTGAGATTCATTTCATACTCTCCAAAGCCAAGGACATGACTCAGCAGAAGACTGGGAGATTCCAAGACAAAGGACTAGATGGATAAGAAAAGGCATTCACAGAAATAATATTTTCTTTTCCACAGCATTTAGGTAACTGGACAGTTTACAACTTATGTTGTTGAAGATAACTACTGCACACTAAAGGGGAAAATAGCATGTAGGAAATAATATTTGTATCTATGATTCAGGATGATAGAGAAGGTCACAGATGGACAAGAGTACTCAAAAAAACCCTTTTCATGAGGAATTCATCAGACACTGCAAAATGCTGCCATGCAGATTTTATTATATAAAAGATAATAAGAAAACCAGGAACCCATGTTTTATTTATGGACTGAAAAAATTGGCCAGGGATAGTCCATCACAGCTTTTCTCAAATTTTAACATGCATCAGAATCACCTGGAGGCTGGGTCCCTTTCTCCCCCTCCCCCCGCCCCTGCCCAGAGTTTCTGATTTAGCAGGTCTGTGGTGGTGCCCAAGAATTTATATTTCTTACAAATACAGGTGATGCTGATGTTGTTGGTTCAGGTCTAATACTTTGAGAACTGCTAGTTTATCATAAGGCCCACATTATACTGGATACACACACACTTGTTGCAAATTATGGCAATTTAGTTAACTCTCTACTGTTGACTTTGGAAATGATACTCTCCCCACCAACCTAATAGCCAAAAATAAGACTACTCAGGAAGAAGTTATAGCTAGTCAGGTAAGGAGACAATCTATTTTATAGCACAAATATATGTGTTTGGGCATTTGACAGAGGCAACCAATGAGGTATATCTAGCAAGTAGGAAACAACATTGCCTTTAAAAGCCTTTACCTATCTTGAGGCAGACATGAATTTTGTTTCTTGTACTCAAAAAGAACACCCTTTGGATCTCTCTGTACCTTACACATTACCCAGGGTCCCATTCTCATTCTTCTTTTCTCACTATTCACTTTCCCTGAGTTTTCTTACCCACCCTATGGCCTAATTAAAAAAAAATCTATATATCTATATATCTATATCTATATATCTGTCTGTCTGTCAGTGGTTAGTAACTTTGTTCAGGTTAAGAAATTCCTTTGAGGGTTTCCCTGGTCGCGCAGAGGTTAAGAATCCGCCTGCCAATGCAGGGGACACGGGTTCAAGCCCTGGTCCGGGAAGATCCCACATGCCGCGGAGCAAATAAGCCCATGCGCCGCAACTACCAAGCCTGTGCTCTAGAGCCTGCGAGCCACAACTACTGAAGCCCGCGTGCCTAGAGCCCATGCTCCGCAACAAGACAAGCCACCGCAATGAGAAGCCTGCTCACCACAACTAGAGAAAGCCTGCTTGCAGCAACGAAGACCCAAAACAGCCAACAATTTAAAAAATAAAATAAATTTATTAAAAAAAAGAAATTCCTTTGGGAATTTAATTAATGCTATAGACACTTCATAAAAATAAACATATATATGTATACATATACATTTTATATCCAATTCAAGACATTCAGAGATTCTCACTCAAGTCCATAGGCCCCAGGTTGAGAATCCCTACTTGTATGCTAATGTTTCAAAAATATGTATCTTCAGCCTGAATTTTTATTCTGAGCTTCAGTAGTACATATCCAAATATCTACTTAACATCTGTATTTGGATGTCACACAATTGCCTCAAAATCTACATGTATTGAGGAGTGACTGTTTAATAGGGATGGGTTTTCCTTTTGGGGTGATGAAGAAGTTCTGGAACTGGATAGTAATGATGGTTGTGCAACACTGTGAACATACTTAATGTCACTGAATTGTACACTTACAAATGGTAAATTTTACATAATGTGCATTTTACAATAAAAAATCTACATTTACAAAACTGAAATTATCTCTATTCTCCACCTCTCACACACCCAAAGTTTGTGCTTTCTCTTATATTTCCTGTCTTTGAACATGTTACTAGTCTTACCATTTACCTAGTTGCCCAAGACAGAAACCTGAGTCATCTCTGAAAATGTTCTCTTTCATTCTCCCACTTACAATTAATCACGAAGTTCTGTACGTTCTTCCTCATTAATAAAAAGTTAACTTGGAATAGTCCTCTACGACTATCCCCAAAGCTTCTACTTAAGTTCAGCCCACCATCATTAGCCTCACAGTCTCCAGTTTCATACCTTCCCACCCTCCACCTCAACCCCCCTTCAACTGGCTATTCTTATCTTGCCAGAGTGAGTTATCTTTTTGCTTAAAAACCTACCATTGCCTTCAGGATAAAGTCTAAATTTCTCTTCATGACCTGGCTTCTGCTTACTTCTCTAGTCTTCTCTCTCAACATCCTCCTACACAAAGCCAAATGTCCAGTGACATAAGCTACCTGCAATTCCCAGCTCATCACCAACTTTTTTTTTTTTTTTTAAGCCAAGTGCCCATACTACTCCAAATTCCTAGAACTTCATTTCTGTCTGTTTAGACCTGGCTAAGTTCTACAGTTAAGATTCAATTTACATCACCTTGCTCAGGAAGCCTTTCAGATGCCCCAAAGATGATGTCTTTACTATGAGCTCCCTTACTATGAGCTTCTATGTTCACTTGTATCTTAACATTTATACTTTAAGTCGAAGTCATCTGTCTCCATTAAAGACCACATTATCCTTGAGGGTAGGGACTATATATCAACGCACCTCCAGTACCTAAAACAGTATCCAGCATGTGGTATGTTCTAAATAAATATTTTTGAACGAAGAAGTGATGCCCTAGTGAATAATAGGAACCCTGATATCAGAAGTCACCCAACTTTCCAGTGACTTCCTACCTTACTCTGTTAAAAGCCAAAGTCATTACCATGGGCTCAGACTTCATCTCCTACTATTCTCCCCTTCATTCACTCAGGTCCAGCCACACTTTGAAACCATGACTGGAAAAATATTTCAGCCAAGGAGCCATTTAAGCATGTACAGGAAGGAAGGAACTAAAATATACTGAGCCTCCAGCATGTATCATGCCCTGTGCCAGGCACTTTCATGTGTCATATCATAGAATCCTCACAATCACTCCGGGACAAAGGCATTGCTCTATCGCCATTTCACAACTAAGGAGACTAAGTCTTACAGTAGATTCTGAATTTGAACAGAGGGAAAACTTTATTGGAAAGAGTCCATAGTGGTAACTTTTCCTTCCCTAGATACCTTTTATGCTGGTTATTCTGTTTGCTCTGCCTCCTCCCAGCCAACTCCCTCTGCCCTGTTCTGGGAAGCTGACCTCTATGAACTACATTACCCAGACTACCTTGCCCCGGGCTTCTTGAAGGTAGTAGCTGGAGACCAGAGGGCAAGAGGAGAAAGGTTAGGGCATTTATTTCTCTACTTCCATGCTGCCTTTTCTAAGTTCTTGCTCTTATCAGGCAGTCCGTCTTTCAGATTGTAGTTCTAACTGGGCGCTGGTAACAACACTTCCCTTTCTTTCCCTTGAGGCCTAGGAGTGCTACTGACTCACCATTTCCGGGTTTCACCATTTCTTTCTAGTTTCTGTTAACACTGACCATACCTCTGTAAATCATCCTTTGGTTAAACTCTCTTCAATTAAATTCTTTTGAATGCACAAACTTTTTCCGCAAGGACTCTGACTGATACACTAGGAAAACAATAAATGGCATGTTATTCTTCTCCTTTGTTCTTACATTCATTCCATTTCCAGTATCTACAGTCAAGTCTCCTTCCTCTCCTCTAATCTGAATCTTCCCATACTTCCATGTCTACATGGCCTTTTATGAAGTCTCTAAATACTCTATTACCTACAGAGCGACGCTGCTGTTACCGTTATTATGCTGAATCTAGTGTGACATTAGCACGCTGTTGTCCTTGTAGTTCTAAGACTGTTTAGCTTTGTTAGTCTGACCTTCCTGGCAGGGCAATAAGCTCATTAGGGGCAGGGAACTTTAGCAATTATAATCTCCAAACAAACATATTTTAGCTTGAAAGAACCTTAGAGTTTACCTTGTCTAACCACCTTATTTTACAGATGGGAAGGTTCAGGCTCACATACGGAAAGACTCTCTCACAGCTGTACAGTGGCAGAATTAAGTGCATCATCTAGGTTCTCCCTATTACTTCACCATGCTGTGATGCTGTGCTGGGTACTTAGTAGGCACTCAACATGCTGATAACCCACTCTTAAATTCATACAAGGGTTTTCATTTTGTTCAGTGCTAGGCTCCATGCCTAGATGAGTACCTGGCACATATTATGTGTTCAGCAAATATTTATTGATTTTGAACCCAGGACACAGCAAGACAAGTTCCTTGGAAGTTATCAGAGCTCAAAGGATCATTTGTAATAATGACAATAATCCCTTATACATGTACAGTATAGTTTTCAAATTTAAATAAGCCCATTTGACCCCTCTGAAGTAAACATGGCAGGAATTCATAGTCCATTTAACAGATGCAAGCAACAGCCTCTGAAAAGTTAAAAGTCAAGGTCCCCTGAGAAGTATGTAGCAGAGCTGAGACTACTGTTCATGTTTTCTGACTCCCACTTCAATACCATCTTCACTACTCCATGTTGCTTCTTCAGCTTAGCCATTCTGCTTCAAGATATGCGAGGTTCATTCACGGAGCTAGTCCAAATATTCACAATGGCTAGGTGAGTTATATACTTATGCCGATAGAAATGATTTTGCTTTTTAAAAAATCCACTATTAAAGGTACTTCTATTCTACTTCTGATTAGATACAGCCTGCAGAATACCCCCAACTCTCGATACTACAAGGCCTGCTATTTCCCACAGAGAGGAGGGTTATGATCTATGCGTTCTGGAGTGAAGGAGATGGCACTTTTGAGACATCACTTCTGGTACAGACCAGAGCCAGGCCCTTTTAAAACCAGCTGTTCAAAGAGAAACAACGCCTTGTTCTCGGCCTGATCCCACCAGAGAGGAGTTGGCACACGATTTCTTCAAGATCAAATGCACCAGGAAGCTAACTGCAGATATTTTGATTGAATTCTCTTATAAAGAACACTTTAATACAGATTTCACCCTGGGTTTTAGCTATTAGTATGATCTCTGATCCTAATCAGGGCATCACAGAAACCAAAGATAACCTAAACATATATAACATATATCCAACCTCTATGGATTTCAGTTTCCATTAAGAGCTCAAAGTATTGGCACAGAAAATTACCAAAAGTCTTATATCAGGAATCTCAAACTCAAGTGTCTACCACATACCAGGGAAATAATGTAAAGCCCAGAATGACAAAATAAGGAGTAATGGAGTCTATAATGAACTACAGAAAACTAATTTGCTAGTTGCTTCTCAGCTCCAACCACCTGTCACTTTGTGGGAATGTCAGCTAAGAGTTAATAGTTCTTCTGATTATTTCCTCAAAAGCTAGAAATACTCATTTTTAAAACGTAAAATCTGGTTTTAAAAAGTTAGCTACTGATTCAAATCTGCAAGCCTTTTGTAAGCTAGTCAGCCAGAGTTTGACTTTTCCTTATGAAGTAGGCTTCTTGCTCCATATGACAGAGGAATGAGAGCAAATGTGCCACTTTCAAGTCAAATATGGTATAGGATTCATGGCTTCCCTCTCAGACAATCTGGATAGTGCTGGAAAAGTGGACAAAACTCCCTGAGTTAATAGGAATGTACCTTAGCTGGAGGTTTTGGGGGTATCTGCTTTATGAGGTAACCAGATAAATGGATGCCCTCTGGGAGGTATTTGGGGGATAAAGATCCCCTTTGCTAGGTATCTGGGCAGGTAAGTCCTCTCTGGAGCATCTAGGAAACCCGTATACTCGAGTATGGGGATGGGGAGTACTGGGAGAACAGTTTACAAGAAAGTATGAAGACGGACAGCTGTTGGGCAGTACACAGAGTGCTAGGAATGCGAGATAGTATGGAGGTACAGTCTCTCTTCAGTGTTGGGAGGGAAAAGGCGATACCCTCTCCTCGGGCGCCACCTTCGGGCGCCGCTTGCTCACCATCGCTCCGCAGCCACCGACTCCAGCGACCGCCATCTTAACGCACCTTTGCGCACAGGTGCCCCGGAGCCACACGCACGATCCGGGCAGAGTAGAGCTCCGCCTCCGGCCACGCCCCTCCTCCCCAAGCCCGCCTCCAACCACGTCCCCTTTCTCAGAAATCTGCCCCCTCTCCCCCAGCGGTTTGAGGCTCCACCACTTGGGGGTGGGCGGTGGCGGGTGGAGAGCAGGAAGGGACCACTTGTCTAAACCCTATCATTATATAAGGAAGTCATTTCTACAGCTTTCCACACTTTAACAGAATTATCAGACCCCAAAGGCTGCTATAAGATAATTTATTACAGACTAGCCAATAATCTCTTGTAACAATGGCACATACAATAATTTAAAACAGCAAAGATTCCTAGTTTCTTATTTCATGTAATAGCCAATGGACAATGCAGAGTCCTCAGGAAGTCCAAGAGGCTGCTACTGAGGTTATCGAAGGCCCTTCTCTGAGCAAGGGGCCTGGGAAGTCCACATGACCCTCTGGAAAAAGTTTTTCTCTGACCTCCCAGGGAGTGTTGAGGCCCCCCCTTTATCCAGCTGGTACAGAGGGATCACAGTCCAAGTTCCTTCTGTAGGGCTGAAGGTCTATGAGGGGAACTGCAGCTGACCTAGATGAAGGGGAGTGAGGACAAAGGCTGGATTCTTTCTGCAAGGGGGAGGACCACCAGAAGGCAGTGGCCATAGATGAAGAGGACTCTTTCTATATTGATTTCCACAACTTTTGGCTTTGTTCAGGGCTTTTTCACGAAGAAAATACAGTCCTCTCTCCTGGATCCTTCAACTAGCTCTCAGGTGCATACACTTAAGAAGAGCTTCTCATGTCCTGAAGCATCACTCCTCTTCCTAAAGGAGTGAGGTAGGGGGACTCATGGGCAGGTGGCCCCTGGTGCTTGGGTTCCAAAGAAATTCTGCTCAGGGCTCTGAAGCACCATGGGAACCTGGTTTTACTCATGACAGATAATCTGGGCAAGGGATTAGCAGAGCTCATTTCTGAAAGGTTTCTGGTTCAGTTTCAATGCCTTGTACTCACTTGAGCTACTCTACACCAGTAGATTCTGTTCAAGGGACAGGCTGAATTCTATTCTGTGTGCTCCTGCCCTGGCCATACTCCAATCCAGACCACAGGGCTCAGCAATACCTGTAGACTCAAATGATTACTTATCTAATTAGGCACAAGCTCCAGGCCCTCTAAACTTGTTCTTCTAATGATTGGTATGTATGGATTTAACTGGATAAGGTGTGGTATGGAGAGGGGTAGAGAAGGGTTGTGGGAGTGGAAGAACCTCTGCCAAGAATGGCTGACACTCTCAGAAACGTCTACCCCTCTGTGGAAAATCTCCCTGCCTGGTAACCCCCACAGCCCAGCTCCCAGCATCACAGACCTGCTGGTCAGGGACTCATGACCCTTTCTGTGCAAAGCCATACTCGCATCACCCCAAACTTTTCCTTCAACGTCCTTAACGGAATGAGTCAACCTCTTGACTACGAGGACCCTAAGATACACAGTAACTCCCATTAGCCCTGACTTGTGGAACTGGTGCCATCTGGTTGGCACAGGAGCCTAGGTGCTCAGCTCCCCTCCTCCACGGAACGAGACTCCGATTTGAGCTTCACAAACTCTCGGGCCACTTCGTCATTGCTCCTCTGAGACAGAATCCGGAGAATGGTCATGCCTGTCTCATCCATGTGGATCTTCCGGCCCAAGGGGCACCAACAGGCACAGCTGCCCTTGGCTGCCACGTCCCTCAGAGGCATCACAGCCAGCCCCAGAACACGATCCTCCCGGGCAAAGCAGTAATCCTTCACACATATTTGCAACTCATAGGCTTCTGGCCCCTCTTCATTTCCCAGGAGGCTGTGAGCACAGGGTAGATGGAAGGTGGGAGACCAGAGCTGAGGGCGTCCTCAAATGAATTCACCCCAGCTGCCATCCAGCCCATCCCTTCTCTCCCCTCTCAATTCTTACCCCCCAGATCAACCCCATCCCAGAGTCCTTCAGGCCCCCATCCCATAACTTACAAGTGAAATGTCTCATTGTACTTGGGGGCCCAGTTGTTGCTTTTTGACTTGGTTGTGAACTTCCTCTTCTTATCACTTTGGTGAGGGCCAACCATGGTTACTTCCACAAAGGGCCGGAACATACCGGCTGTCTGCCACTTGAGATCATTGGCAGCCACCACTGCACAAACATGGGAAACCTGTGAGAGATTCCATCAAGCATTCCCAGTTCCTGAGCCCTGGGTGGCATTCCCCTCGGAGGAGGGCTAAGCTGAAAGGCTGGGATAAGAGTCCCTGCCTTTGACTGATGAGGTCATGGGGCAAGAAAAGGTCTGGGGTCTGTAAGCCCATGCCACTCACCTTTCACTGTGACCTTGTGCTCCCCAGTTCCAGGATGTGTAAACAAGTCCACCTGAATAGAGACTTCTCCCACAGGATCATCCACACCGGACCCTGAGGGACAGACGGACAGATGATTCCCCCATTGGAGAACTTTAAGACTTTAGGCCTAATTATTCCAGGTAAAACCGTGGAGTTGGGAGGCTACTATCCTACATCCTAAAGCAAGAAGTAATCACCCACAGAAGCTATGGGGAAGTAAGTAATGGGAGAAGGAAAAGAACGGGGATAAAGAATGAGACTATGTATTAAAATACAAATCAGGGTGACAACATCTTAGGTGAAACCTCTTCCAGAACTGCACCTGGAATCTCTCAGGTTCCCCAAACCTCTCCCAGCCTGCAGAATTTTTCATTGAAAGTTGCTGGGAAAGGACAGTGCTGCCACCCTGTATTTTTGTCTGAGAATTATGTCCACCCCATGGTGTCTCAGCAGAACAATGCGGGTCCCATCTAGCCAAAAGCAGCACCTTCCCACCTGTGGAGGCCCCTTCTTGGGAGGCTGCCCCGTACAGAATGACTTTTTCCTACTCAAACCTGGACCTCTCTGCAAACAGCTCCCCAGTCCCTCTGGCCAATTTTCAGCCTCCCCTCTGCAGAGGCCTCACTCTATTTTGGGAAAACACCAGTACCCTACACCCCAGATAAAACTTCTTTGTCCTTAGATGGAGGGGTGGGGGAATTCTGAGGACAGCTATTGTTAACCCTGTCTCAGACTGTATGAATACACTGCCCATCTCTGAAACCTGGGATAGAGCCTCTGAACTCTGATACCTGGTTCCCCCAGCCCCAACATAAGCAGCTCATTCTAGTTCACAGGTGACAGTGTTAGATTCACATCTGCATGGTATATAACGTACCCTTTTCCGGCTGAATGTCCTCATTAGCAGTAAACCTAATACCTTTCCCATCATGCACTGAGTGAGGACAGGCAAGTCAAGAGGTAGCAGCAGTAGGACAGAGAAAGAAGAATCAGTTAGAGGTCTAAGGAGTTAACAGCCATTCAGAGCAGCTCTACACATATTCTGAGGGAGCACAGAGATGGGGTAGGGTGGAGAGAGAGGTCAAAGAACTGGAGTCAATGCTTGAATGCTCCAAATTATACTTAACAGTTTTAAGATGAACCAAATCATGGACAGAAGCAGTAGAACATACAGAGAGAAGGTTTCTGAGACCCACAGGGCACAAAAGAGAAAGTTGTAGGCTCTAATTTCCTAGGCCCTTAAATGATAAAGCAGTGCGTAGAAAACGTACACTCACAGTTGCATCCTCCCTGCAGTTGCCACCCCTGCCTGCTGTTACTTCATGTGTGCCCATTCGAGCCTCTCCTCATCTTTATATCTAGCTTAAAGCTCAATGTTCCCAAAAGGCCTTTTGGATTAACTCCTATCCTCCCTGATGTTACAGGCCTTTACATGTACTCAGCTCTGTGAAAGATCCCCATCTCCTTGAGCAAGGATCATAACTTCTTTTGCTCTGTTTTCTTCTCACTCTGGACTTGAAATAAGAACATACAGGGAAAATGGAGCAGTATTGCAGGTCCCTTGTATTTTTCACCTTCCATCAACTCTATTCTAACTGCTTAGATCCCTCTTCCCCTCTGGGTCAGCTCTGTGCTCCAGATCCACAGCTCAGTAAGGCCTAAGCCTTCCCACTCCCGCCTCCACCAGGTTCACTCCTCCAGGCAGCATGCCCAGGTTTCCCTGGAAGGAGCAACAACAACTGTGCCTTGAAGGTCCTTTCCAGGAGGACCTTCCCAGGGTGAGGGTCAGAATTTCAGTCTGAGCCATGTCTAGGCAGATGTGTTTTGTTATGAATGGGCCTGCCTGGAGGCAGGGAGGGGTTCTGAGAACTGGAAGTCACTGGGAGAAAATCAGCTGCCTGGGTTCCCTGTGCACTAGCATCACCCATGAGGCCAGAGTCTCAGCTCTGCAGAGCCCCATGATCCGCACCCTCCCTTCAACTGCTCCCGTGGTTTGCCTCTCTTAGTCTTCTCCTCACCCACACTGGAGAATCTGGAAAGTCTTTTGCTTTCTCTCCCCTGGACAGCTTCCAACTTAGGCTCCCAAAGCTATGAGTCTTCATGAGTGTCTCAACCACTCATTCTCAAGGCTTCCTCACAGATTTTTCCTACCCAACAGGGTATACTCCTTGAGCTCAACACACACGCACTGGCCAGATGATGTCTGGGAAAAGAAAGCTCAGGCACATTTCCCAGGTCTCTGTGGTTCTCCTATCTGGTTTGAGTGTGGGTTGGGGGTAAGTACTGGGATCCATCAAGAAATCCTGGTGTCTGAGTTTGAAGGGCTTTCTGAAGAAGTACTTGGATCCTCCCTGAGGGCTATAGGATACTGACTCCCTAGGGACAGAGATGTATCAGGGAGGGGAGGTGGGGACCCAAAGCCCTTAGGTCTTACCCTGGGCAATCTGTGAGCGCACAAAGGTCTTGATGAGTGTGTCTGTGGTCTGTGTGTACAGAGACAGGGCATAGCGTAGGGACTGCAGATCTGGGCTCTTCTCCAGGAATGTTTTCTTCAGCCCATTGCCTCCTGCATGAAAGTATTGCTGAAAGACAAGAATAACTGCTAACTGCTACTGCCTCATCCCCTTACAGAGAGGCAGCTCTCCAACAATGTAACTCAGAGAAATGACATCTGAGCAGACGCTCAGCGAAGATGCTGGAAGAGGATGGTGAGCCATTCAATAAACAGCAATATCAGGAATACCACACAAAGCCAGAGCCATAGTCTCTCAGGTGAAGAGTATTATTTGAATATCTGGCAGGAGTGGTAAGGGATGGCCACGTTTCTGGACGTGATGCTTGAAGGATGAATCTATCTGGACAAAGATATGTGACAGAAGCATTTCAGGAAGAGAGTAGTCAGAAGTGTTGCTTTACCCCTGGGAACGCTTAGAGCACTTTATACCTATGGCATACCTCTCCGAAGTGCCCTAAATCACAGCCCACACGTACCTGCCTTATTTATCACTTTACCAGGTTATAAGTATCTTGATGCTAGGAACTATATCTGATTCTCTCTGCATCCTTCATAGTGTATAGTGCCCAGAACACATGTTGCCTGGTTGAATACATGAATGTGTAATAGGAAAAATAATCCTTCGAAAACCCAAATGATCTTAAACATAAGTGAAGAGGTCAGCCAGATGTCGGGTATTAGGATCTGGAAGATTAATTCCCAGTGGGAAATATTCATGAATGACAATGAGGTACAAAGTGAACTAAACTGTCTGCAGAACCCAAGAATAATGTTCTAGGTCTGTGGCGATTCACCCGAGACCACACAGGAGGTGCCTTTTTGGTTGGTCCCCAGCAGGAATATGGAATAGCAGAGAAAGATATGGACAGAAAAATCACTCTCTTCTGGATGTGGGGTGGCAAGAGCCCGAGGGACACCTAATCTGGCAGAATGGAATGCCAGGACCAAGTGGTAGTAAGATTGTCTGGAGGAGGGGGAGGTCTCCACCTTGATGGTGTCCAGGGCGAGGTCAAGGACAGCACACTGCTTTGGAGTGAGACTCCGGGTTTCTTCTCGTGCCATGTGGTCCTAGAACCCCAGAGAAAGCGACAGCATCAGGACAGCTTATGGCTGCCATCAAAGTCTTTCCCCCACCTGTCAGCCACAGCTACATGTTCCTCTCCTTCCCCTCTGCTTCAGTCTTCAAAGCTCAAATTTCCTTCCTTCCAGGCAACCCCCAGCCTCAGAAGGACCCCACACATCCAGAGTACCTTGAGTTTGGAAAGGTGGCTCAGCTCCTTGGCAGCAGTGAAGATCAACTGGGTGCCCTGGGCAGAGAGCGAATCAGTGAAAAGCAGAGAACTCCAAACTCAATCAGGAAGCATGGAGCAGGTTTAGGGAGACACAGCAGGACGAAGTGGAAGGGAGGTGTCCTTACCGTCTGGTCAGTAAGTGGGGGCAGAACAATCATCCTCTCCATTGTATTCATTACCACCCGCCAGAGCTCCTTTAGTACCCGCTTCAGGACCGTCTTCTCACACACAGTGGCAAAAAGTGTGAGGCTGCAGGACCAGGCAACAGGTAAGGATGGGGTAAGTGCTTGAGAGCTCCCCCTCCCTGAGAGGCTCCTCTGTGACTGCTTCTGCCCTGTTCGTCCCTAAAGGACAGTCCTCAGTGCTGTACTCACTTGCCATCCAGGAAGTCCATGAGGGGCCGGAGCGCACCATCTGCATCTTGAGTCACTGAGGCCCGGGAGCTGGGGGATGCATTCCCTGGGCCCCGCACCTGGCCCAGGATGTCGGCCATTTGCTGAACACACTCATCAATCCGCACCTGGAAACTACACATGTGCCCACAGTGCAGCCCTCCCTGCCCCAAATGTACACTGTCCCTAAAGCAGCACCAGCTATTTGGTCCCACTCCAGCATACTCATGGTGTAGCTCCAACAGGGACAGCCAGCAGGAAGAGGGGGAAGATCCACATATGTGCAGCTGGGTGGATGAGTGTGGGGCAGGGGATCTGGGACTGGCCAGGCACCACACCTGGCTCTGAGGGCTGTGTGTTCTGGGGCCACCGACCTGTTTCCAAACACCATGCTGAGCTCATCCAGAACCGTATTCAGTTTCACCTGCAGCTCCTTCAGACTGTCTGCAGCTTCAGGGTCCAACTGTATCCACAGGAGGCAGGCTTGGCTAAGCTGGTTCTCTTATGCCTTCCTCCCTTCCTGTGCCCCCACTCCTCCCTCCTAGGGCCTCTACCCCAATGCCTACTCAAATCTCTCAGCTCAAACCACTCCAGACCCCAAGCTAAACTCCTGGTCTATACCCAGTCAGGAGAGGGTGGAGTTCTGTGGCCAGGGAGCTCAGGAACAAAGGGAAAGTGCAGCAACCCCAAACCTTAAGACTTACCTCCTTGCCTCCCATGGCCTCAAACATTTTCTCCAGCTGGACCCTCAGTTGCTGCATGTTGTTCATCAGGATGCAAGGCTTTGGGGACAGAGGGAGGTGTTGAGTTTGGCTCCATTCAGCACAGAACTCATCAGGCTAGAGTCCCTCCCTCTCTCACATTACTCCAAAAGCCACAGGGAATTTACAACACATATTACATGTGTCTCTCCCTAAGCACTGAGATCTGGAACCAATGCAGACAGCTCTCCTTGAATGAAGAGTAGAAGCAAATGTTTCTGCTTTCAAGCTGGGTGGGGGGCCCCAGGTGTTCATGGGATTACCCTTTATAACTCTCTGAATGTATTAAAAAGAAAGAAAGAAAGACTAAGCAAAGGCCTAGCTCAGTAGAGAATAAACTACCAAATGGAGGCACAAAGGAACTCCTCATCAGGTTCTTATTATTTTGTGGCATAATCTCAAGCACGGCCCTGCTGGGAATCACAAGTCAGGAGAATCACCCCACCCTTAGCTCTGAGGAGAGCTTCAAAAGCAAAAAGCCTAACCCTCACCATTTTCTCCTTTGTGCAATAAGCTGGGAAGTCCTTTGATAAGATGTCTGCATATTCCATCAGCACCTTCCCGATGGTCTGAGAAAAGAGGAGAAAAGGAAAGGAGAGGGAACCCTTAGCTCTACCCACAGGGATCTTACCTGAGGTTGTACTTCTCATCCCAGAACAGTAACAACAGGTATGCAAAGGGGAATGTCAAAGTAAGGCACAAATCTCCCTCTCAACCCCAGAACAGCACTGAAACAAACCCACCTGTCTGCCCCAGACTCAAGTAAAGGAGAATGGGGTAACGCCAGGCTTAACCCAAAGGCCATCACAATGAGGGGTTGAGCTCAGGCCTGTGGCTAGGCTGTGATGTGATGGAGGTAAGAGGGGAGGGGTAGGGAAGGTAATGGTCACCTTAGCAAATCTCCTCATGTAGTGGGCAAGGATGTTGGGGTCTGGGCATTCCAACTTCCGGATGATCTCAAAGCTCTGATTGAGCTGTGTGAAGACGTCCACCACAGAGCAGGAAAAGAGTGCGTGCTCTGATGTCTGCTGGAACTAAGGAAGGCCACACACAGGGTCATCTTCAGCTGCTACCTTTTCCCAAGTCTGTAAGGTTCTAAAGGGCTCTCTGCCCAGCAGGGGTGGCTCAGCGGCCCTCGACAGCCCTCCTTACGGACTCCACAAGGCAGGGACAGCCATCCTGGTTGAGCCCAGGAACTTCTGCTGATAGCTAATTGCTGGGAGACCTGGCCTGACCCCTGTGAAGCCCAAGGCCCCGACTTACCCCATCCTTCTTATCTCGTTCCAAGGCCCCACGCAGAAATTCCAGGGACACATCCTCATTCTCATCCAGCCACTGTAGGACAAACTGCTCAAACCACCTGCAGCCAGGCAGGAAAATTGGGGGTTGGAGCTAGTGGTTGGCATATACCATGTACCTGACTGTAAGGATACTGGCCTTGTCCAACCCCTAAGTGCCCCTCTTCCCTCTGCAGCCCCCACATGATGACTCACGCTGGGTACTCAGGCACCTGTCCCTGGAGGGCAGGCAGATCCCGCATGTATTCATTGTGGAGCCACTTCACCTTGAAGTGCAGGTTCATGTAGTCAGCACTCTTACACAGCCGGTCTTTCTCATGCTCTAGTGGTAGGGAGGAAGGCTGGGTCAGGTCCTGGCAGTAGAGGCCATGGTTCCTGAGCTTTCCCAAGGCAGCAGATCTAGTCAGGTGGCTCTATCAAATGTCTGAGAACAAGGGTGACTCCCAAGCACCTCCTCACAGCCACCTCCCTCTAACAGTGGGTACTCTGCTAAAAGCCTGGCCCAAATCTTTCTTTAGAGACTAAGCCAGACACCCAGATAAGGCCCACAGTCTTCCTGTGCTGGCTTTTGGAAGTGCAAGTGAGGTACTGGCCTCTGGTGAAGGAGAGGAGAAAAGGATGTAGGTGCTAAGGCTGATTAGTGGGGAAACTGCCCAGGACTGGAGAGACATGACAGTTTTCCAGGGCTTTTCTAATCCTGGTACCTGAGCCATTTCCTCAGATGGATTTAAATGAGATGAGCAGTCGTATATGACATAAATGGGTCACTGACAACCACACAGACACAGGGAAAACCAAAATGGGCCTGAGCTGACAGAACGAGCAGTTGAGCAGCCATGGTGTAACAGAATCTTGAAGTAAACTGAAGGGTCCCAGAGCAGAGCTGGGACACTGAAAAATGAACTCTCAAAGAAGTATGCAAACAAGTCAGTTTGGAAACACAGCCAGATGAAAGGGCCTTCCTGCTACAGAAAATGGGATGCTTATGGACTTGAAAGGTTATATAGCTGAATCTGCAGAGCCTTCTGGGAAATCTAGGATAAAGATCACCCACAGCTTGCCCAGAGAGTCTGGCACGGGCCACACCCACAGGCTTTCTTCATTTACCCCCTTTAGAGATGAAGCATTAGTTTGAACAATAAAAGCCAAATGTGTGCTTACATATAACAATGGTGAAAGCAAGCAAACTGGGGAGAGTACTAAGCAACAGAGAAGGGAAGATCATTGTCCTTGGAACTCTACTGCTCAACTCAGAGTTGCCATGGGTGATGCTCCTCCATGTCAAGGCAGAAGAGCCAGTCTGGGGCAGCCGGCCCTTGTGAATTAGTACAGCAGACACTCAAGGAGGAAACGGGAGCCCGGGATTCAGCCTCAAAAGGCTCCCTTGTTCCAGGAATTTCATCTCCTGGCATTGTAGGCAGCACCATCTCAACCCAAAGTTGCATTTGCAGTCTCTTCTATGAAGCAGTGAGCAAGAGAAGAGGAAACAGCAGTAAGACTAGAGGTAAAGGGACAACAACCAAAAGTTCTTACCACCCAGAAAGAGGACTTTTCGTATACGAATGACAGTGGATGCTTGTGACAGAGCAGAGACACCAATGAGCAATAAAGAAAGTGAAAAAATCAGGGACATCAGAGAGACTCTCTCAGGGCTTGCCCCTTCGCTCCCACCCTGCTGTCCTTAAACCAGGCCAAGAACCTAGAAACGTGAAAAGGTACCAGCAGGAGCGCCCTTCCTCCTTCCTGTTCAACAACCCACTAGAAGTGAAGCAATGCTGCTCCATCACTCCAGAGCTCCCTAACTGCTTTCTTCTAGGGACCTTCAAGTTACTGTATTTACAGAGAATTCTCACTTCCTCTGTCAATCCATCATCTGTACTCTGGTCCAAAACCCCAATTTCTAATTAACTTCTGTGGTACAAAAACACTGGGCACACTTTAAACTATTCTAACAATAGTAAGATTCCCACGGAGTCATGCTCCAGTAGTCGCTTGAGGTTGCTGACGGTGGGGTGTGGTGATCAGGGCTTGGTTAACCTGTCAAAAGGGGCAGAAGGGTATCTAAACCTTCTCCTGCCCGTGACTGCCACAATCCTCCCTCCATTCATCTTTCATCCTTGGAGAGTTCTTTCAACCTCATGATTTCAACTTTCCAGCTTGCTGATATCTCCCTGGTTCTGGTAATGTCTATACAAGGATTTGATGGAACATTTCACTTTGCCTGGGTTTAACTCCAGTCACCACCTTTTGCCATTTTAACATCTCCAGCTGAAGCTGGAGTATACACACTAATCTTACCCTCTTGTTCAATGCTGAGCATCATCCTCCAGTCTTCCTTCTTCCTCTTTATTCACATCCAATTAACTCACCAATCGCTGTTGATTTCATCTCCAAAACTCCTCTGGAATTTATCCATTTCTTTCTAGTTACACTTTTACCTGTCTAGGTCTCATTACCACCTTCGCTAACATGCATTACCACAATAATCTCCAAACTGGTCTTTCCTCCTCCAACCTATTCTCCATACTGTAGCCAGAGTGAGTGGCCTTTCTATATTAAAAATCTAGTTATGTTAATCCCTTTCTTAACATGGGATTGTTGTTCAATGCCTCTCAACTGCCCCAGGGTAGAGTCCAAAATCCTAAACATGGCTTAAAACCTCATATATGATCTAGCTCTGTCCTACTTCTCTATCTTCACCTCTCCTCTCTTCCCCTACACTCTAAAGTGCTAGTCACACTGAACTACTGCTTCCAGTTCCCCAAGCATGCCAGCTCTGTCTAGACCCCAGGTCTCTGAACATACTGTATCCTCTGCCTAAAATGCCTGTCTCTCCCTTCCCTGTCACTAATGCCCTCCCTCCCCACCAGCTAAGTTTTATCATCCTTCAGGTGTCAGTTTGTACATCACCTCCTCCAGAAAGCCTTCCCAGGTGCTCCTCCCAGGTCCAGGTTACATGGGTCTCCTCTCAGCACCCTATGCTTATTCCTTTAGTAGCACTTAACAACTTTGAATTGTAACTGCCAGTTTATAGGTCTGTTGTCTTGACTGATCTGGGAGCTTCTCAAGGGCTGGGGCTATGCCTCATTCATCTCAACTAGCACAGTGCGTGGCCCAAAGAAAATACTCAATACACTTGGTGAATCGGGTGGGGATTTACTGCAAAGGGGCATGAAGAAACTTTCTGTTAATATTTTAATTGGGACAGTAGTTACACAGGTTATCTTATTTGTCAAAACTCATCAAATTGTACTCTTAAAGTGTTTTTATTTTATTGTATGTATATTACACCTCAATAAAGTTGACTTTAAAAATACTGGGTGAATGATAGCGTTTTCACAGTTGGAGTCAACACTATCCTTTTATTAAACAGGTCTCCCTTTCTCTTGCCCTCCACCATTCTGACAATCACTAAGCCCTGTTACAACTTCCTTCCAATGTCTATCAAATCGCATTCTTCCTCTAAATTCCTCTGCTCTAATCCCAGCCCCATCCGCTCAGCCCTAAATGATCACATTATCTGCACTCTGCTTCCAGTCTCTCCCTGTTCCATCTGCCCCCGTTTTCCATTGAGGTAAAATCTTATAAAAATACTACTTTGTTAACATTGCATCTCTGCTCATCAGCCTTTAATAAATGCCAGGCAGTATGCTAAGTATGTCACATACATCTCAGTTACTTCATTAGCTCAATGAAATAGATGCTATCATCACTCCCATTTTATAGATGAGAAAATGGGAGCTCACAAAAGTTTAGTAGCTCAGTCTAAGAACACACTGTTGAGTAGGTGGTTAAACTGAGATTTGAAACCAGGTCAACATTAGTTCTTTCTCTTGAAGCAGTTCAAACCTTTTGTGTTTGTTTTAAACATATATATGTTTATTTATATATAAACATATATATGTTTTAACATATATAAAAAGACAGGAAATGCAGCTAAATAAGTGAGCACAGATGGGTATAAATGGGAAGGTCTGATACAGGTAGGGAGTGATATCTTTGTGGACCAAAGTGGGAAATGAATAAAAGAATAAGCTGAATGAACAAGATGAGTAATAATTGGTCTGTGACCCTGTTCTATAGGAGAAGTGAGGGAAGAAGTATCTTTCTGGCTTTGTCACACCAATCCAGAACAACTTTCAAGGAAAGTCAGGCCAGGCAGTCTACAGCATGAGAAAATAATCCTTACCTATCTATGTATTTAAGGTTCTGAGATTCTGTAAAACTGTAAAGATAAGTTTCATAAGACCATTCTCTAGTGAGCGGGCCACTTGAGAACACCCAGCATGGGAAGGGTTGATCTCTGGGCTGGGAAAGTTTTAAACAGGCACTTGCTCTAAAGCTGGAAGGAGGAACCTACATCCACACAGCAATTTCCATTATTCCTTTGGCTGAAGCTTTGCCTACCCAGCGCCTCCTGAGGCCTATCACCCACCATGCCTAAAATCACTCTAGTTTCTCACTGTATTATTCACCCAGAACTTGTAGTTGTCTGGGAGAAGAAAGGAACAGCAAACAAGGTGCTTGGACTAGGGGTCTGCAGCCCACTGCCTTGGGTACACCCTTACCCTCCAGTGCATATTTCATGTCTTGGGCAAAGAGTTGCCACATCACTTCTGCGCTGACTTTTCCCACATTCAACTCCTGAGGAAACCTGGATGATGGAAGAAGCCACAGTCAGAGAACATGGCAAGAGCCATTTGATTTGATTGCTTCCAAGGCTAACATGCCTAGTTCTTGGAGGTCAGGTCGAAGAGAGGAGAAGCCTAGGAAACAGGGCTACTAGGCTCAAACTGCAAAAAAGGGACCCAGGGGCCAGTGGTAGGACAAGTGGGGGCAGAGGATCCCCTCAGGCAAGGTGGCCCTAGGGGAGATGATGCCTAGAAGGCAGGGAATTGTGGCCAAGAGGAGAAGTGTTAAGGTTGGAAGACAGGCCCAGGCTAAATAAGTAGGAGGAGAAAGGGCAAGGAGGTGGGTATAAAAAGGCCCACTTTATTCATAGCAGACAGACACATACACACATGCTCTCTGGATCCCCTGGGACTCCTATGGCAGCCATTCCCAGAGGTCTCTCACTCAAGGGAGGCTGGCTCAGTCTGGGCAGGGCCCCCCATTATGTTTCCACACCTGTCTCCAGAAACAGTTACCCAGACAGATACAAGGGACAGAGGGACAGATGGACGAACAGGAGGAAGAGGTGGCACTGCAAACACATAGAGATAGGAAAGAAAGAGGCTGTTAGACAGATGGACAAACAAACCACTAAACAGATAGGGCCAAGTGAGGTGATACTTACTGGTTCAGAATGAGTGTGTAGGAATTCTTATCTTCCTCTATGATTGACACAACAAGCGTGATGAGTTTGGGCCAGAAATCCAGGTTCCTAATGCTGGGCCCTTGTTCCTCTGGAGGTAGCTCCTGATTCTTGTTCCCAAGGAGATGGTGATAGACAGTGAGAGTCAGAGTAGAGTATGGAGAGTCTTCCTCTCTCTCTTCCCCACTCCATGCCCCTTCCTTGAGAATCAGGGGCCCTTCCTCTCCTACAGCCTGTCTTCCACAAGACCACACCTGTTCTAGCAGAGGGGTGACCACCGGGAGGTCCTTGGACATGAAGAGTCTGTCCTTGAGAACTTCTCTCCCCAGCTCCAGGGCACTGTTCTGACAAGTTCGGTCAGGCATAAAGATGCCTGTCCCCCTTCCTCCTTCTCCCAGTACCTATGGATATAGTGACTTCTTGGCTGAAGTACGCAGCCCTTCCAGTCTAGTAGGTCTAGTTCCATGTGACCCACTGGCAGCCCTTCTCTTCTAGTGATGGCCCTCCTCTAATATCACCCCCTGCCCCACCACACACATGTACATCTCAACTCTGAAAAGCTCCTTCAAGTTCTGCAGGAGCTACGTAACAGACCTAGCATGCAGGTTGGCCCAGCCTTCAGTGAAGCAAAACTTCCCTTAACTTCCCTGAATGTTATTAGGGGGAAGAATTGCATCTAGAAAGTTATTTGCTTAGCTGGAAAAGAAAAGACCATGGAGAGCCAAGAATACTCAATGGAGAAAGGATAGTCTCTTCAATAAATGGTAATGGGAAAACTGGATATTCACAGGGAAAAGAATGAAATTGGACCCCTATCTCAAACCACCCACAAAAATTAACTCAAAATGGATTAAGGACTTAAATGTAAGACCTGAAACCATAAAACTCCTAGAAAAAAACATAGGGAAAAAGTTCATTGATATTGGTCTTGGCAATGATTTTTTGGATATGACAACAAAAGCAAAAATCAGTAAGTGGGACTACATCAAACTAAAAGTTGATTACATCAAACTAAAACACAGCAAAAGAAACAATCAACAAAATAAAAAGACTACCTACAGAATGGTGGAAAATATGTAAACCATGTATCTGAAAAGGGGTTAATTTCCAAAATATTAATATATATAAGGAACTCATACAACTCAATAGCAAAAAAAAAATCTGATTAAAAAATGGGCAGAGGACTTAGACATTTATCCAAAGGAAATATACAAATGCCCAACAAGTATATGGAGAGATGTTTAACATCACCAGTCATCAGGGAAATGCAAATCAATACCCCAATGAGATAACATACCTGTTAGAATAGCTATTATCAAAAAGAGAAGAGAGGGACTTCTCTGGTGGCACAGTGGTTAAGAATCCTCCTGCCAATGCAGGGGACATGGATTTGAGCCCTGGTCCAGGAAGATCCCACGTGCCATGAAGCAACTAAGCCCGTGTGCCACAACTACTGAGCCTGCACTCTAGAGCTCGTGAGCCACAACTACTGATCCCTCATGACACAACTACTGAAGCCTGCGCGCCTAGAGCCCATGCTCCACAACAAGAGAAGCCACTGCAATGAGAAGCCCACGCACCACAACGAAGAGCAGCCCCCACTTGCTGCAACTAGAGAAAGCCCGCGTGCAGCAACGAAGACCCAACGCAGCCAAAGATAAATAAATAAATAAATTTATTTTTTAAAAAAAGAAGAGATAAATGCTGGCGAGGATGTAGAGAAAAGGGATCCCTGGTGCACTGTTGGTGAGAATATAAGTTGGTATAGCTATTACCAAGAACACTATGGAGGTTCCTCAAAAACTTAAAAATATCACTACCATATGATCGAGCAATCCCACGTCTAGGTATATATCCAAAGGAAATGAAACCACTATCCTGAAGAGATGCCTGTACTCCCATGTTCATTGCTGCATTATTCACAATAGCCGAGACATGTAAATGACCTAAGTGTTCGTTGATAGAGGAATGGGTAAAGAAAATGTGGCACATAGATACAGTGAAATATTATTCAGTCATAAAAAAGAAGGAAACCCCGCCATTTGTGACAACACAGATGAACCTGAAGGTCATTATGCTAAGTGAAATAAGTCAGACAGTGAAAGACATATACTATATGATCTCACTTATATGTGGAATCTGAAAATATCAAACTCATAGAAACAGAGAGGAGAAGGTTGTTGCCAGAGGCTGAGGGGGTGGAGGAAATGGGGAGATGTTGGTCAAAGGGTACAAACTTTCAATTGCAAGATGAATTAAGTTCCAGGAATCACAGGTACAGCATGATGACTACAGATAACAATATATACTGTACTGTATACTTGAAAGATGCTATGAGAATAAAGCTTTAATGTTCTTACCATAACAGAAACAAAATGGTATTTATGTGAGTGAAGGATGTGTTAATTAACCTTATTGTGGTAGATGTTTCACAATATACACGTGTATCAAATCAACACATTGTATGCCTTAAACTTACACAATATTATATGACAATTATATCTCAGTAAAGCTGGGAAAAAAGAAAGAAAAGGCCTTGGCTGGGAAGAAACAAAGGAATACAATGGTGGATGGCAAATCCCAGATAGGACAAGTAAAGGTCACCACTGAAAGACTGAAATGGACATTATTTCCCACTGAGATAAGAGCAAAATTGGAATTGCCCAGGAGCACAGGAATAGGGTTTTTATGTAGGATGCCATATATCATCACAAATCTCCACAGTCCTTAATAAACCTGCATTACCAGGAAATTACTAGAAACCAGGACAGAATCCACATTTGGTTGATTCTGCCTCCTTAATATCACTGAAATACATCTTTTCCTTTTACTTGGCTCAGGCTCTTATCATTCAAGGATCTCCTAACTGGTCTCTGATCGTCAATCCAATCCTTCTACCACTCAGTTGTCAGTGATCTTTCTGGAAGGAATCTCATAGTGTTTACTCGTCCACCCTTCAAAAAAGGTCCAGCTCCATAGCTTGAAATAAAGGTCCTTCCGAATACAGCCTCTCTCTCAACCTCATACCTAACCACTCCCTTCTGTTGCAGCCATCACCACACCACTACCACCAATTATTTGGTGCTTACTATATGCCAGGGACTCTGCTAAGAACTCTGCATGAATTATCTCATTTAATCCTCATAACAACTCCATTGGGTAGAAATTATTATCACCTTCATTTTACAGATGAGGAGACTAAAGGACAGTGAGGTTCCATGACTTGACCAAGGTCATGTAGCTATAAACAGCAGAACCAAGATTTGACCCCAGACAGCTGAACTCTAAAGCCTGACACTGTAACTGGCATAATTAAATTGCTTATACTCCTTCGAATTAATAAACTCATTTACAATTCTGTGTCTCCAAACATTCCGTTTCCTCTATACGGTATCCCCCTCCTCCCCAGCCCCTTTCTTTAGCTAACTCATACTCATTGCTCAAAATTTATGTTGAGCTCTACCTTTTCTGAGAAGTATTCCCTGACACCCCTGGTTAGATGCCTCTCTCTGGGCTCCCAGAGCACCCTCTGTGAACCTCTCATATAGATGTAACAAACAACTACAACTACAATAAAATATAGTAAAAATAAAATAACAAAAACCAATAAATGTAGTAATTTGCCCCCACCTTCACCAAACAATGAGCTCCCCCAAAGCAGAAATGTGTCTTAATCATCTTTACATCCCTAGTGCTCGACCTGTTAAAAGAATGGATAGATGAATGAGCCAATGACTGAAGGTCAGTAGAGGGAAATAAAAGATACCAAGGGTTTACTTCAGTACAAATAATGAATAATGAGAAAATGAGAGTGAGAGAAAGTAAAAAACAGTTAGCAAAATACAAAGGCTAAAGAAAGTCCCTGAATGGTTTGTAAGGTCTCTTTCAAAGTCTAGGTTCATCTCATGCTAGGGAATAGCGACCAAATATTCAGACAGACCGCTGCATACTTGAAAGATAAAAGCTGCGAACAGTGTCTTTCCCCTACCAGAGAGAATCCACAGATGGATGACAGAGCCTCAAGTGTGGCAAGCTAAACAAAGACCCCAGGAAAACCTCCCATGGACTTCAGAACCAGTGGGAGGTTTTACAGACCTAAAAAGGAGAAAGTTGTGGGACTTGCCTGGTAACGCAGTGGTTAAGAAGCCGCCTGCCAATGCAGAGGACACAGGTTCGAGCCCTGGTCTGGTAAGATCCCACATGCCACGGAGCAATAAAGCCCGTGTGCCACAACTACTGAGCCTGTGCTCTAGAGCCCGTGAGCCACAACTACTGAGCCTGGGCCACAACTACTGAGCCCGTGAGCCACAACTACTGAAGCCCGCGTGCCTAGAGCCCATGATCCGCAACAAGAGAAGCCATCACAATGAGAAGCCCGCACACCACAACGAAGACCCAACGCAGCCAAAAACAAATAAAGGAGGAAGTTGTAAAGATAGTACCTGAACAAAAAGCAAATTTGACAATGCAAAGGGGGAGTATGAACAAGATTTTAGTCTTTACTAAGGTGCTCCTGGGAAGAATTACAAATTGGATGTCTTCACCAAAGGGTAAATGTCCCAGAGATTTAGGTTGTCCTCCCATCATTTGCTATCCAAATCCTACTGCCTTTCAAGGTCTATCTCAAATACCCTTGTTTTATGTAGCTTTTCCCAATATCTCATCAAGAGTGACTTCTTCCTCCTTCAAATTTATCTCTCTTTCAAGTCCCTTCTAACAGACTTTGGTTGGAGTTATACATATGCTTATGTGACTGTGAACTAACTGAAGGAGCACTATGCTTCCTCAGAGCTGGCCTAGAACAAACATTCAACACATATTTGTTGGACTGAAGGGAATCTACTCTACAAATGTGTGCTCAGCAAGACATTCCTAAAATATCAACTGTAACTGAGTAATTAGACCCAGAAGGAAGTCCTGGCTTTGAAATAAGACAAAAAAGGATACCACTGGAAGGATTTAGAAAAACATACAAAGTCACCAGGTACTGAGTTAAGATGCCAGCCTAAACCAGATGAAGTAGCTCAGCCTCCCAGAAGGACAGGGTTAGCCTTGATAGTCAGCTAATGAGTATGTCTCAGAAGACCATGCAGTGCAGAGAAAAGTGGTCAGAGGGAAAAGTTAAACATCCACAAGCCAGTAGCTTAGATCTCAGGGGAAGGGAGCCTGGAACATAGAGGGGTTCACATGAGTCAGAATAAAATTAACCTCGGGGGAAACCAAAGACTCTGGGAAGGACTAAGAATTCACCTACTCACCCCCTGAACTGTGCTCAAATGTAGGTCACTTTTCTTCAATACCAAAGTAAAACTTATTGTTGCCACTTCTGTTCAACTCAGTTATGTCACATCTTGTCCAGTGATTCCTGTCCATCCACAAATGTCTCACGTGGTCTAGATGGTCCCCACTCCACAATTCACTCACTCTCTAGAACATCAAGGACTTTATCCTGAGCTCCCTTCCACCAGGACCACAGCAAAGGGAAGCTGAGGCTCCAAGAATGACTGACAGTTGGCCCCACCTGATCCCGAACCTCTTACCAGCTGGTACTGGCGGCTGTACAAGTCATGGCAGTTGTTGAAGATATACTCATATGTTGAATTCAAACAGGCTTTCACACAATCCTTTACCACCTGGCTGGCTCTTGGAGGGCTCTGCAGTTCTTGCACCTGCCAATTAATAAAAAACAATATGGGTCCAGGGTCCTGCTCACCTGAGTGGTCTCTCCTCCTAGAACGGCCCCCAAATTATTCCAGATTCCTTCATCCCTCTGTAGGTCCCTGGACCTTGCCCTGGGATGAAACTGTCAGGACAGCTGATGGGGAGAACTGCCTAGCCCAACCTCCTTGACCCATGGTCTTCTTCGAAGTAACTCAGGAACAGATACATGGAAATGTGGGCTTAAAGGTGATAAATCCTATAGCCTTTGACTATGCCCAGTGATTCTTATTCTCCATGTCCCTGTGGCCAGGTCCCCAGCCTAGCACTGCCCAGCCCAGTTCATCTCTTACCTTCATTCTGAAGAAAGTAATGCTGGTCAGCAAATCCACTGTGGACTTTAAGTCCTGAAGTCGCTCAGGGCTCCCAGCAGGGAAATTATTCTATTGCCAATCAAGCAAATGTAAGAAAGGAACAGAAGAATATGAAAGCCTTTCCTGCCAAAAGCAATGAAATCAGAAGCTTCCCTAAGTGCTACCCACTGGGATCTTCCCTAGTTGAGAGGAACAAAAAAGCTGTAAGACCACAGGTCTCCCTCTCTTTTCCACAGACACAGGCCCTTGCCAAAAGCAGGGGTTAATAATCCCCAGCCCAGAAAGCAACACATCCTACCCCCAACCCTACTTCTACTTCCCATGCAATGTGTGAGCATTTGCACAAATGAACATACACTCACACACACATACACACACACACACACACACATTTTTCTTGGGTGAAGATTCTTACACCCAAACAGTGAGTTCTTCAAAAGTTACAATCTAACTGTATATCCTGGAATATAAGTGGAGCCATGCTACAGACCAGACTGGGATCCAAGACATGTACTTTCTGTATAGTGGATCCCAGTTACTCCACCATTCTGGAGCCAGCAGATGGCAAAGCTCTGAGCAGAACTGCTTTTGGAGTGAGTTCCTTAGGATCTTTCCACCATGCCTCACTTCATTCTCCTTGGCAGGAGTTTTAGGAGGAAGCTGCCAAAGAAAGCTTAGGGATGATGCTGTGCCACTCTCCATTTTAAGGGTTGTTTTTTTAAACCTTCAAATGGCTACTTATATGCCAAATACAAGATATACAGTCAACTCTCCATTATTCGTGCAAAGGGAGGGCACTGAAAGTGCAGATAATTAAAATCTCACTTCTTTTTGACTCTGAGATTGTTTTTATACTTACTTTTTAATGTGGATATATTGCCTGTTCTGGAAATTCACAACACTTTAAAGCAAGTAATGAAGTCATTCTAAGAAGGCCTAACTTAGAAAGAATGGAAAAACTGCCCATTTCCCTGTCCTGTCCTAGGCACCCACCCTCCTACTACATCTATTTCCTCCCTTCATTCTAGAAATGGACATGACATCTGCTACAAATTACTTGCCCAAGCCAAGATACTCTCTCTCCCCTTAGCCAGACTCTCACACCTCTCCTGGAAAATGAGGAGAATATGGAAAGATGCAATAAGGAAATATAATTATCTAATTTTTAAAGGGGCCTTTCTGGAAGAGATTATCCTTAGGAAACTCCTTGATGAATATGTCATCAGAGAGTTTGGTAGAGTGACATGAGTGGGGTTAGAAAGCCAACGATCTATAAAAAGCAGCCACACCTGCTACTATTTACACACTGCATGGTCCTTGGAGTTTGAAGAACCACAGGTGTCAGTGACGTTGGCCGTATATGTGGATGTGATGACAAAGACCAAGTTTCTTTGCCTTCCATCTTTATAGTCATGATTGGTCCACAGTCTCTCTAGACTGATCTTGATACTACCCTTTGTCCCACCCCACAGCCATGTCTTCACTCACCCTGTATGTAGAGAGGTCAATCCTCAGTGAGTTGTGCAGTTGGTCCAGTAGTTTTACAAATCTCTCTTTCTGAGGGTGATAAACAAATAATGAGGAAAAGAAATAATCTATTTCCAAGCTCTCTAGACTGTAGCAAAAAGAGAACCATCTCTGGGTGAGAGGGAGACACTGAGCTGGGGACATACCCTGTCCCATATTTGCCCATGAGGAGAACAACAAACCATGCAAAAGAGAAATGGGATAGGTCTTTCCTGTTCCATCTCTTAGCACTTAAACTGGGGAATCTTCTCACACTGGCAAGAGGAAAGCAAGTCTCTGGGAGGGGAAACAGCTTTCTATACAAATCAAGAAGAGATGACCAGTGCATCTCCATCTCTTTGGGACTCTAACTCATCTTAGTCAGATAAAAGGAAACTCTAAACACATTCTCCAACTTGTTCCTGTGTCTGTGGTGTCCTAACTTATCTTGGAATAGCTCTCAACAGTTAAACAGACACAGCCTAGCAGTGACGACGGGAGAGAAAAATAGTGATGCATCTGGAAGGTGATCAGGGAGACACAAGGGGATTTCTCTTTAAACCACATTCCATATCATTTCCCTTAGTTTATACTTTTTAAATGTTAAAATAAATAACAAATACTATTTAATAGCTTATTTTTATAGAAAAGGTATAATTAAACGTGGAATCATGTTCCTGTAAGCTGTTGGTGCAGCACTCCTAGAACTCACATATTGATAATATTATATATAGCATTAGATATTAGTTAAGTCAATACATAATGTGGAGAGACAGAATGGAACAGATATTTGACTGGCTTAATCAATGATACTAATTCATCTACAGAAAGACTATCAACAACATCAAAAAAGTGGTCAGTACCAAGAAAAAGGGCTCAGAGATCCAGTAGATTTGGGAGTATCAGTAATTTTATCCCTAAAGAGGTAATATTTGTGGTGAGTCTGATATATACCATCCAGTTTACACTGAACTTATGTCAGGTGACAGTATGAACAATGATTCAACTTCACAAGTACCTTAACAACAGGAAAGGGCATACCCTGGATCAGGAAAACTGTCCGGACACTGGAAAAGGGACAGGCTCAGGTATGCAACTGGTATTCTTGCTTAGACATCAGTCTCATATGAACTTAAGTGGTATGAATCCATCACAGAGAGACTGAATAATATTAAGAAGGTTGCTTTGTGAACCTGCAGGACTGAGGAACATGGTGATTCAACCAAGTTGTTGGCCCAGAGAGGTTCTCCCTGAGCACAGGTAGTGCCACAGCCCACAAACCACAGTGGTGCTATTTCACCTTTTCTCACTTATCCACGTCTGAGGAGAGTCTACTAGTATAGTCTAACTACCCATAAGGAAATAAGTTCATTATCCAGGTGGCAACTATCTGAATTTCAGGCATATCAGCTCTGCAGTACTGACTAAAAAATCAAACTTTGTTAACTGATAACAATCAGGTTACATGTTTTTACGTCACACTCACCCCAAAGTTGGAGGCTGCAAAACGATCAGACGCAGAGACATTGGCGGAGGCGGTTGTGTGGGCATAGTAGGCATTGATGTTGGCCAGTAAGGTGCTCATCACTGCTGGCACACCAGGACACATGTACTTGGATGACAAACATGCAAAGTGCCTGAAAAACAGCACCTTCAGCCTCAAAGGCTCTTCAGGGTTTGCAGCAAAGGTCAAGTAATCAAAAGATCTCACTCATGTGTATGAAGCTTCCGATCACCGTGGCATACAAGGATTTTCATAATTTACTCACTCAAATATACATCAATGAACGTGTGCTATGTGCCAGGCCTGGCACTAAGGGCCAGAATCCAAAGAGGTGACATTCTGGCAGAGAAAGCAGGTGTTAGAAAGTAAGTCAATAACCCAAGGCATGCTATGCAAAAATTCTGTGGACACACACAGGAAGATCACCTAAATTAGAATGGCTGGGGGCTAGAAGGGATTAGAAAAAGGATTCCCAAAGAGATGGTTGAAACAAATCTTAAAGGATTAGTAAGAATCAATCAAATGCAGAAGTGTGCAGGCAAAGGGAAACTGTATTGCAAAAACAAATATACTTATGGAGAGTCATTCATTTGGGAAACCTCACTCATGGCTACTGTTCAGGTGTTTGATAAAGGAATACTACGAAATGCAAGAGGAGAAGTAGACAGAGAACAGATAACAAAGGAGTTTATCCTAGATGCTATAGTAAGTTTTTAAACAAAGGCATACTGTGATCAGATTAGTCTTTCAGAAAGGTCACTTTGAGGGTAAAAATTAGAAACGAAAACTTGGAGAGAGATAAGACTAAGAGAGAAAGACCAATTGAAGAGTTACTGCAATCACTCAGAAAAGAAGCAATGAAGCACTAAATGGAACAGAGGAATGGTTAAGGGCACAGACCCTAGAGCCAGACTTTGGGTTTGAGTCTCAGCTCCAGCGCTCAGTGACCTTGGATAAATTACTTCAACTTCTTCATGCTTCAGTCTTTTTATCTATAAAATGGGAATAATAATGATATGGGGATTAAATGAGTTAACATTCATAAATTACTTAGACCAGTGCCTGGCACATAAGGAAATGGTACATAGGAGTTGTTGCTGTTGCTGTTATTATTATTATTACTGAGCTATAGCAATACTGATAGATTAAAAACATATTTAGGAGTAGAATCTAGAGGTTTTAGAGACTGATTGAATGGTGGTAGTATGAAAGAAATGTTTAGGCTGACTCCTAAATTTCTGTTTGGAAAACTGTGTAATAAATTGTTCCATTTACTAAAATAGGGAATATACGAAGAACAGATTTGGTGGAGATAATGTTGATTTGGATTTTGGTCATGTTGAGTTTGCAGTGCCTATGAGAATAGCCAGGAAGCAAATGAAAATGGATCTGAAACTCAGGAAAAGGTCTGGTCTGGAGAAAGAGATCTGGGAGTCCTAAGCTCAGAAGTAGTGACTAGGTCATAGGCTTGAATGAGCTCATCCAGGGAGAGTGAACAGAGTAAGAATGGCAGAGGGCCCATTCTCCAACCTCAATCCTCGACATGTTTCTTCCATCTAAACTAAACTTCTTGTAATTCTTTGAATAGGCTATGCTCTGTTGCATCTTAGCATCCCTGCACATGCCCTACCAGAAATACCCTTCCTCCTTTTCTGTATTTCAAGTGTCAACTCTTCAACAGCTTTCTTCAAAGCCCTCCCCTAATATTTAGATGCTCTCATAATACACTGTGATTACTTCTACTATAGCACTTATTATATTATATTGTAATTGTTTGTTTACTGGTCTGTCTCTTCTGCTAGACTGAGTTCCCCAAGCACAGAGACCCCATCTTATTCATCTTTGTGTTCTCAGCATGTGGCACAATGTATGACACATAGAAGGAACTAAGTAGAAGTTTGTAGAATAAATGAAGCACAGCCAGGGCACTAGCTACCCTCTGCTTACCTAGTGCTGCTTCCTGTGCAGCTTCCTAGTGCTGCTTCTAATGGCAGCCTTTCCAATACACAGACTACACCTCTTCTCATAGTAGGTGGGAATTTCTTTTATAGGAGTCTTGGTCAACTGCAGACACAGCTGCTTTCCCTACAGTTCAGTGCTTTTTCCGACTCCCAGGCCAGTTTATGAAAGCTTGTCTGTCACACACATATACCTGAGCACACATACCCTGTCTGCTCAGGCCTGTGATGTTTGGGCAAGTCTGTCCTTGTATACCCTCCCATGCCCTTTTCTCTTCCTACCTGTGAACTCCGAGGTACACAGACTAATACCTTCCCCCTGAGTTACTGATAAACACACTCCTTTTTTTTTTTTTTTTTGCGGTACGTGGGCCTCTCACTGTTGTGGCCTCTCCCGTTGCAGAGCACAGGCTCCGGACGCGCAGGCTCAGCGGCCATGGCTCACGGGCCCAGCCACTCCGTGGCATGTGGGATCTTCCCGGACCGGGGCACGAACCCGCGTCCCCTGCATCGGCAGGCAGACTCTCAACCACTGTGCCACCAGGGAAACGCAACACACTCCTTTTATACATATACTCTCTTTGCACAGATCCACCCTACCCAGCTCAGAGAGGAAAGCAATGAATCACTGCATACTACCCCATTGAAGACCTATCCACTCTGTCAGTGTACCTCCATTGTTAGCTACTCCAAAGGTTAGCAGCCATTTCCTAGAGCCCCAGGGGAGCCTTACGTCATAGCCTGATATATGGACTCGATGCCATAGCGCATGGCAAATTCATCCACAATTTCTTGGGCAGTCTCATCAAAGTACACCTTCCATGCATCGTCTCCTCGAGCCTCAGGGATGTGGACTCCTCCACTGCCCTGAATGTCTGTGAGGTAATGGAAGAGGTTCTGTAGAAGACAGAGTAAAATATATATTGATATTAAAGAGTTAAATATATGTTGGAGAAAAAAAAAACCTGCTGGTAAAGACCAGGGGAATGTGAATAGGATTCTATAGAAATTCTGTCCTTCAAGTCATTGCTCAGTAACTCCTGTGGCCCCAGTAGGCTGTTCTCACATTAGTAAAAGAGAACTGAGGCTGGGACTGTTATATGGGCTGTCCAGGTTAGCACAGTGAGCCAAGAACAAAATAAAAATAGGCTCCAGATCTTCAACCATCTAGCAATCCTACTTATTGTCAAAGGCCCCTCCCAACACTGCTTTCTGGCATCCCATCTACCAAGAGCTGGCTCACCTCATGGAGACACGTATACTGCACATGATACGGGGCTACCTTCTCCTCCCCCTTGATCTCCACATTGATTTGTAGTCGGATAGCCCCTGAGACGGCTGATTTGTCTGTCCTCTTCTCTAGGAAGGAAAGAAGACTGGAGATTGACACCAATGCAACTGCAGACAGCATAGACAGCCCCCAACCTGGCTTAACCCAAGGAAAAGGAGGCACTGACCCAAGTGTTCACCTAATAGGTGAATTAATTTCAGTGACCATATAGTCCACAAATACCCCAGAACTGGCTGGGTGGGAGAAAAGAAGTGCCCAAGGGACTAAAGGCATTAGGGCTGAGTATGAAGATAAAAAGACCTTCTGAAATCTGGAAACTGTCCAGCCAGAGTGAGTTCCAGACACCCCCACTCCTCTGTCCCCCATCTCTATGCACAGTCGGTTCTCTGCAGGGAAGGCAAGGCTCTGTATAGAGGTGTGCTTTGGGGACTGAGTGGTGGTTTTGGTAGATAGGAGTTTCCCCAGGTTCCCCATTCATGCTCTCCCTTCCCAGAAACTTTCTCTGGTCCTGCTTCCTCACCCAAGTTGTACCAGACGTCCATCTCGCCACTCAGTGTTCGAACCTCAATGATGGTTTGGCCAAGGAAATCATCAGACTCTCGCTTTAGCCGCTGCTTTACTCTTGACTTGATGTCATCATCCTCATCCCACACACGTACCTTAATGCGGTCAGAAGAGTTGTGGCACTCACTGTGAAAGAATTAGGAAGGCTCTGTTACGAAGAGACCCAGGAGCCCCTACTCTTACTACTTCCAATTCCCTCCCAAAGCTCTATCAGCTGCACTTGAGGCCCTGCAGAGGAAGAGAAGGAGTCAAAGAACAGTGGTACTCAAGTCCCAAGTGGCTCTTCATTCCTTAGCTTGGGTAGATTTCTACATACCATTATCCAGTCCTTATTGCCCTGGGACAAAAGCGAGGAGGGGAGGAGTAATTAGGGACAATTCTGATTTCCTATCAGCTAGCTGTACCAACAAAACCAACAGAAAACAGCCAGACAGATGCCGCAGAGCCCTAGGAAGCAGCTGCTAGTTGCCTCCCCAGAATCCTATATGAAGTCCATAAAGGTGTTAAAGGTTCATGGTAAGTCCATCTGGTCATATATGCTTTAGCTTTCTACCTAACACCCCCATCTATCTAAGAGTGTGCTTGGTGAATTTCTATCATTCTTTAATATCCACTTGAATTATCGTTTCCTCCATGGTGTTTGCTTTGGAGGAGGTAGTTTGCCCAGGTTCCTCCCTCACTCTCTTCTTCTTCCCCAGCAGTTGCTTTCTGGATCCCTGTTGCCTTATCCAAAAGTTGTACTTGGCAGAATCTGCTGCTCCTTACCCTATGTTCTCATAATATCTTTGCACATTCCATTAAAATATTATAGTATAGCTACTGGTCTTCTGAAAAATAATAGACAAATCATCAATCAGCCTCTTGAAGCCAGGGATGTCTTATACATTTTTCAATACACAACATCATGTATAGTGCCTTATACAGAATACAAATTGCTTGCTAAATGATAAAAGTGGGCAAAATTGACTATAGAGCCAATTCATTTAGAATTAATCATAGGTAATATTCAAGCAGGAACCATTCAGCTTCTTGAAAAACAAGTGCTCCCCCCAGTAACTATTGTCTCTGGATTAGAGACTGATTTTATAGGCCCCAATCCCTTTCCCCAATCCCCTTCCAAGGAGCCAACAGAAAAAGGTCTCTACATAAGCTGCCTGCTTGGCTGATTCAAATTCCTGGTCCTGGGCTTCCCTGGTGGCGCAGTGGTTGAGAGTCCGCCTGCCGATGCAGGGGACACGGGTTCGTGCCCCGGTCCGGGAAGATCCCACATGCCGCTGAGCGGCTAGGCCAGTGAGCCATGGCCGCTAAGCCTGCGCGTCCGGAGCCTGTGCTCCGCAACGGGAGAGGCCACAACAGTGAGAGGCCTGCGTACCGCAAAAAAAACACAAAAAACCCCACAAAGTCCTGGTCCTAGGCATTAGGGGGTGTGACAAAGCATCTGGATTCACCAGACATTAGTCCAAGTCCTCGGCTAGAGCTTGCCATTTTTCAACAACCATCCCTCATTGTCATACGAAATAGTCTATAAAAAAGTGAGATAATGAATAAAGTAGTAGGGAGTGGAAGCTGAGGCAGAAAGAAAAGCAGGGCCCTTAAGGAAAATGGAAAATTCTCCAAATCCCAGGTTTCCATCTTCAAGCCAGAATTATCCAGTTGTAGGACAAAGATGTTCCCTCCCCACTCCCTAGAAGAGCCTAACCCTTCCTAGGCAGGATGGCAGGGCTGGAAAATACACAGTTGGCTGGGCAGTCCCTGGTTCTGTCACTCAGCAGTAGTACAATAAAATCTTTCTAGCACTAGAAAAAGCAGTATGTGACGCCCAAAGCCCCCTTTAATAGCCCTAGTTAAGACAGGGCTTGGGTACAGTAACCCTGATACAATAGTCTATGAGAAGAAACCCAGAGAAAGAACAGCTGCTACCCAATTGAAGCATGTGAGAAATGGGTTTTCTCCACTGCCTCTGACCCATCTCTCTTAGAGCCCAAGCCCAGAACAATGAGATTTAATGCTGCTCCCAAAACATACACAGTCCCAGGTAAGACAAAGCCCACTATGACTTACAAATGGAACTTCTCCTCCCAGACAGGATTCAGGTTCCCAAAAATGGTCTTGGTACGCTTCTTGGTTTTGCCCACTTGCACAGTCACATAAGGGTCACTGGATCCTGTCTTGTCCTTGGCTTGTAGGCCCTGGGCACACACCACTGCAACCCAAATGCACATAGAAGGAGGCTTCAGAGTACACTCCAGAAGTCATAAACCCTCCAAAGTACGACTCATATTTCCCATCTTAGAGCAGCCTCTATCTGCTCCTTGCACAGGAGCAGATTTTCTCACTCCTCCACATCTATCCTTAGCCCTAAGCCACGAGCCTTTCCTTCAAAGCCTAGCCCAAGAATCCTACCTCCCCACTGGAGCCCTAACTGACCACTTACCCCTACACTTACCCCAACAGGTCCTTATCTGTTCTGATACATGCTTGCTTCAGCCATATCCACCCAGTTAGTAAATCACTGGTTAACTATTCACTAATCTCCTGCCTGTCCCCTTACCCCCACCCTCCCCACTCTTATAATATCAAACTGTTAACCAAGTCTATAACATCAGACTGTTACCAAATCCTGGTATTATCATTCGTATTGTTTGCAGGTGCCAGTCTTGCCTCTCCCAGCACCCCCTGGCATTAGAGTCTAGGAGAGGAGCAGTGATGAATAATGAGGCCCTCCCTCTTCCTTCATTCTGTGCTCCTTCTCCCCAGCCCCTACTCCCTCACACTCAGGATGCTTCTTCCCCAGGCTCCTCCCCATAGCCAAGGCCCTCCTGTCCTCTCAAACTCTGGCCCGCTCACCAGTTATGGTAATCTTGGCCGACCATTTGGAGGTGCCATCCAGCACACTCTGCTTCACTGTTTTCATCTGTTGCACATGGGCAACTTTGCTCACATTGAAGACATCCCGGATAACTTCAAAGATCTCCGGCTTATTCCGCTCTCGGATCTTCATGCGGTCCTTCATGGCCATGATAATGTTCTGTGTCCGGTCCTCCGCTCCATGTTTAGAGCTCTTTTCTGCAGCCCCTGAAGAATGGCCAGAGACAGAGAGTAGGGTAACCAACAGGCCACCTACCAGACCAAGGATCAGGCTGAAGAATGGGGCCTGGGAGAGGTCACTGAGCCGTGGGAAAAGCTTAGGAAGACACTGGTATGTCTCTGGGAAAAGTTGATCTCTGTGGGGCCTGCTAGAGTTTAATGCCTAGCTAATGGAGTTTAAAATGCAACTCAAAGAGTAGCAAAAAGTTGATCATCGTTATGGCGGTGTATTATTCTATTCTCTCTATTTAGATATAAGTTGAGTTTTTCATCAAAAAAGAAAAACAAAATATGTAGCTCAGTCTGCACTTGGCTTTGTCTTTCTTCCATCTGCATGCTTGTTGAGAGATACCCTCCAAGTCTAAGGCCAAAATATCAAAATGGGTATCCCAGTTATCAAGGAGGGGTTGTGGATGGGCACAACAACTCCACCAATCTCATCCGAATGCCAAGCCACGATACAGATCTCACAATTCGTCACAGCACATAGCTGGGTTCTGCCCCATAGCTCCAGTGTCTTTAATCTCAGAAAATAGTGTGGTATGGTGAGAAAAGTATGGCCTTTGGTATCAGACAGACTTGAGTTCAAATCCTGACTCCACTACTCCCTGCTGGGTAAGTAGGCTTCTTCTAAGAGAAGAAAATGTCACCTATCTCTCAGGATTTGTAATAAGCATTATATTAGATAGCATATATAAAGCATCTAGCCCAGTGCCTGCCATCTAGCACTGGGCTAGATGCTTTATTTATTGAGTAATAAACAGTCCCTATTATTGTTACCATCATTATTATCCTGGCAAGGCCAAGGGTCTTTTTCACCAGCCATGACCCCAGCCAGCTCATCTCAAAGGTCAGTAAGCTTCCTCTGCTGTCCTAAGGATTATGGCAGAACAAAGACTCCTCCAGTGTATTTCACCAACCAGGCTTCTCAGGGCAGAGGACCCATCCTTCCTTTATTGATCCTGCAGACTGGCTCTTAACCTCTCTCCAGTCTCCAAAGTCTTAGGCCTTAACTACAAAACTTGGAGCAAAGGACAAAGGTCAACATCTGCATCTTAACCCTGGGAGAATGGAAAGCAGGTTTTCTGTCCAGTGAAGCCTACAGAAGGGCATTTAATTCCACTCTGTGCTTCACAGAAGCCTTAGTCAGAAGATGTTTTCTGATAAATGAAAAATGACCTGGGCTGCATCCTACTCTTGCCATTTAGCATATCCCATGCAATGCTATTTACCTGGACTGGGACCTCTGAAAGGCTCTTAAAGGGAAGATGGACACCCTGGCTACAGAGCACCATTTCAGAGGCTTCCAGCAAACAGCCTATGCAGCCAGTTGCTAGTTCTTGCAATTAAAGCAGGGGTCTGCTGGCACCTGTGCTTGTCACCCGTCATGATGGATTTGGGCAAAGTCATCACCAGCACCCAACTTCTGCTATGTTCTGCCTGTCTCTTCATGTCTACTATAGCCATGCCACTGGCACCAATCTAGCGTTCTTCAAAGAAAGACATTTTAAGTCAACAATTCCTTGAGGCTTCTTCCTGGGCCCCTTTTATGTCACATATCTTTCCTTGGGACAATGAACTGCTTGTGAGTCTAAACGCAACCTTCCTTTCTCCTACCACAATCCTTGAAGTTTCCATTGCTATGGCTGGGCTCTGAGTAACACCTGAAGACCTGGAGGGGCAAGAAAATACATTTCCACATCCCACATCCCCTACCCCTGCTCTTCCTGGGGTCTAGCTATAGCAGTGCAAGCCCAGCAGGAGTGGAGCAAGGAGATAAGGACTTAGAGTGCTACCACCTCCTGTGACAGAGACTTGTTGCTTTTCCTGCTCCTGTTTTCC